>NW_024870571.1:235703-245552 GCF_013358625.1 Macadamia integrifolia
CACTAAAAAAAAAAAAAAAAGAAAAGAAAGATGTACCCGGTGTACAAGGTTGCAACTAAAATAATGTACATAGTCTTAATCTCCAGCTTTGGGACTCAAATCTTTTGTGGCTGGTAGTGAGTGGTAATGAGGATTCAATGGCTGGGAGGGCCTTGGCATGCATCTTGACCCTCCAATGCTCATTGCCACTCACTACCTCCCCGCCGAGGATTTTTGTGCTAGCTTTGCTAAAAGGCTATTTCTCAACTTGAACTTGTGATCACTAAGTTGCACTGGAGCAACCTTACTATTGTGCTGAGGTATGCCCTCTACGATGAGAGAAATATAAATATCGACAAATAGGTGGAGACATAGAATTAAAAGGGGAAATGAGATTAGAAGATGGGATTTTTTGTTGGAACTATGGAAGAAAAAATGAAAGATTTTTCTTTGGATAGTGTGTGGAGTATATTTTATAGTTTTAGAGGTCTTGTAGAAGTATCAAGATCAACTTTGGAATAAAAAAGTTTTAGATAAGTATAATGAAAATGGACCATATGGTGTGTAGTTTTAGTTAAACTAGGATAGAGAATGAGGTGGTGAATATCGATGAGAAGGAGATCATGTAAAGTTATTATTTTGGGTATTTGGGCTTGATCATGAATAAATAAGAAGGTAAAATGATGATATTACAAAAATACCTACAAATAAAAGATTATGAAAATATTATAATTTGAAAGGCATGGTTCAACCACTATGATTAAGCTATTGGGATCATGATTGTTCATTTAGCATTTTGATACGTGTCTAGACAAATTAGTTTTATAAATTTATTTTATGTTTTATTATGTGCATTATGTAATTTGTAAGTAGTTAATAGAAGTTGGCAAGTTGGTAGAAGTTATAGATAAAGTATGGAAGTGGAAGTAGTGAGCAAGGGTTTGTAACTACCTTTTTATCCTATTTAATAGGAATTAATATGGAATAGAAGGGGCATGAAAAATTATCTTAAATTATCTCTCTTGATTTTCTCTTGAAAAAATGCAGCTACCTCCCAATTAGCTAGACGTCTGACTTCATCCCTAAAGCCAAGAGACACACCTCCTAATTAGCTAAAACTCTATTTTACGTTTCCTTCTTTCTCTCCCTCTTTGTATCGTGTCACTATCACATTTATTCATGACTAACATGATGGCGTGTAGTCATACCTAAGATCAGACCCCAAATTCAAATTGTAAGTGGGAGGTAGTGCCGTCTGAAGGAACCCTCTCCCTATTTTCATCTCAGAAACTTAAGCTTCTACAGTTATGCTTGGGTTAGCATTTGACATCCATAGTTACATTTGTCACCAAATGTTGAAATAGGGTTTCATCAACCAATTCCAGAAAAACTGTAGAAAAAATGCAAACAAAAATATTAAAAGAGAATTATGAAAAAAAAAAAAAAAAAAAAGATATTAGAGAGAGAGAGAGAGAGAGCTGGAATTTAATACAAATTCAGATTGACTGTTTGCCTATTCTTTAACTGTAATTGTACAATCACCCAATGTTGTATTGAACGAGTTTAGCTGAGTAACCCTAGAAAGTGTTAGCTATGGAAGGTTATATACATAACCCACCTACAAAAATACCAGTTAGTGATCACTTGATCCTCTACTAAGTACTAACTCGACCCTTTTTTCTTTAAAAAAAAAAAAAAAAAAAAACCCTTTAATAGGCAGCAGCACACACACACAAAGAACAAACTATGTGGACAGGCCTTAATACTCCATAATTGTTCCCATGGATATGTCTCTCTTGTTCTGAATCTTACTTTGTACGAACCTTCCCCAGTACCAATGCTTCTCCCATACAGGCCCCATTGATTCCAAAGGAATCCCTTTGGTCTCAGGAAGGAACAGTAATATAAACAAGGTCATAATCACAATACATGCAGCATAAAGTAAGAACACAGCAAACTTCAAGTGGCAAAGCATGGACACAAACGTTTGAGCTACCACAAAGGTGACCAAGAAGTTGATAGAGATACCGATGCCATTGCCGGCCGGCCGGACTTCTATTGGTAAGACTTCACTAGGAATTAGAAAGGCAAGGGGACCCCATGAGTAACCAAATCCAGCAGAGTATAAACTCATCCACACCATTATTGCCTTTGCAGTTTCCTTTGTGAGGGGTTCATTGTCGGATGCCCCTACTTTGGCTGCAAGCATGCAAGCCATTCCTACCTTCATGCACCACACGACCATGATCAGATGAAATGAAAACTAAGTAAGAAATAAGTGTTTAATTTTCATATATTTCATGTAAAGAAATGAGAACCAATTCAATTTTTTATGCCCCTAGGAAAATAACTTTTTCTTAGTCAATTTCGGACTTTTACAGAAAAATGGTACTTTCTTGGCCAAGTTCAAACTTCTTTAATGAGGAAATGATACCTTCTTGGCCAATTTCAAAATTTTCTAAGAAAATAACACTTTCTTAACCAATTTCGATGTGTACCCTTACTGAACGAAGTCCAATGGTGGAGGAAAACTCAAATCCAAATAAATATAGATTTTTACATGAGTTCCTCTACATGTGCATTCAACTGCACCTATGTGTTAGGTGCCAACATATATCCCCACTTGCTGCCATTGAAAGGATAACGGGATATCGTACATGTTAAGGACCAATATTTGTCTCATTGGTTGCCATTATATGAAAGTAAAAGTAGAGGAATTGAACTTGTTTTTTGTGGCATTGGGGTCTTTTGAGTTCGACTCCTCTTATCTCCATGAGCCACTCACATTTGGGGTATTTAGTGTTCTTTATTACTTTCAGTGAAAATTGAATAGTTCTCATTCAATCTTGGTATAACTCAATTCATATGATTGTGGGGTCAATATAGACCCATGGAAAAAGTCAGACCTTTGGCTTGAATACTCGTCTTTAGCAAAATAAATAAATAAATAAATAGAAAAAAGGAAGAGGGGAGGGAGGAGAATGGGAGGTGGTTAAGTAAACTGACCTGGGAAATGCACAAATTGATCCCACCAATAGTAAACAAAATCCTCCGGCCAACTCGGTCAACCATGAAACAAGAAATCAAGACGAAAGCGAGGTTGATTGCACCCATAATGGCAGCTCCGACCAAAGCAGAGTCATGCTTAACCCCAATTGTTTGGGCTATTATCGGCCCATAGAACGCCGTCATATTGACACCTGTCAGTTGCTGAAACATCATCACCGCCGCCGTCAACACCAAATGCGGCCTATACTGTCTCTGGAATATCTTCCTGTACTGACTACAAAACCCGGATTTCTCTGCAGCTGCTTGGCTGTTATTGAAGATATCTGTTAACTCGGTTTCCACGTCTGAGTCAACTCCTCTGACTTGACTCAGTGTCTCCCAAGCCTCCCCTACCCTGCCTCGTTGGACCAAGCTCACGGTTGTGTCTGGGATGAAGAAGGCTGCTATTGTCATGATGATCGCCGGCACTCCGGCAAGACCGAGACAGAGACGCCAAGACCATTCCACTTTGAGTCGATTTACTAAGTAGTTGACGGTGCATGCAGTTACCACACCGATGCACACGAAGAAATCGAACCCTGTGGCAAAGGCTCCACGCCACTTTGTAGGAGCCATTTCGGAGAGATATATTGGTGCTGCCTACATGGATACTGTGACATTATAATGTGGAGCTGTATGACACTATATTTTTTTCCCCTGTTTTTAAAAGTTTTTTCTAGTCACTTGTATTGGTTCAACATGCCATCCTAAGGTTCAGAAACAGCCATGTAGGGTTTTGGTATATTGATGTAAAAAGAAATAGTAACTTATTACATGGGTATTTTAGATACTTTATATCTAATAAGAGTATTTTTATATTTAAAATAAAATATAGTAGCTGAGATCAACATATTATATTCCTTATTGATGATTGACGATAGGGAATTTGAGTTTAATACGGTGAAACAGAGAGTATGTTCTTATAATATAGGCATTCTCCTGACGATGGTAATGTAAATTTTCCATAATAAATCAATCAAAAAGTCACCTGGTTTGAGAAACCGATCCCAAAACCGACAAAAAGACGGCCAACGATGAGCATCGCCAAGTTCATGGCAGCACAAATGACTGCGGTGCCAGCCAGGAAGATCAATCCACCGGCCACCAACGTCGCCTTTCGTCCCCAATCTGCGCTGAACCGACCGGCCACGAGGGACGAAAACAAGGCCGCCAAGTAGAGTGAGGAAGTGAAAAATGTAAGCAATTTGTTATTGTACGTGCAGTAGGTGATCTTGTTTGCCTCCATCGCCTTCCTCCTCAGCACATCCGGAAAGAACTTCTCCAGGAACGGTTTCGTTGTCACCACCCCACCTGCATTATATTATATCGATTCAACAACCCATATCGGTTGCCTCCATCGGGAATCAGGAAATGTAAATAGAACAAACCTGAAACACCAACGTCGTATCCGAAGAGCATACCAGCAGAGGCTGCTACTATGCAAACCATCACCATCGACGCCGTTAGCTTCTCGTTGCCGGCACCATTATCATCAGCCAAAATGTCTGAAGGCATCCTTCAATCTCTCTCTCTCTCTCTCTATTTCTTTCTCTCTCTAGACACACCCAAATGAATTATACTAAATCAAGGGAGGTATTCAAAACCATTTTACGGTCTCTGAAGAGGGTAATTTATTGTGGTTGCCGTAGAACTCGGCCCTGATTCATTGATGCGCCATTACAATGGAGTCCTTATTTTAAACCATGAGATTGGTGAACGAAGTAAACTAAGCCAAACTATCAGATGTAAAGCAACTCCAATCTTACGTTTTGTAAGCAAAAACCCCCCACACACAGCCCGTATGGAGGAATATCTAATACCACAACAATGGCAGCTTGTGGATGGTATCACTTGTAGGGAGCCACAATGGTCAGGGATGAGAGAGAACAGACAGAAAAGCCTAACAAGAAGGCGTATGTTAAGGAACACAATGAGGGGGGGGGGGGGGGGAATTTTTTTGAGTCTGGATCAACTCCTTGGATGGGGCCACATGGGGATCCACCGCAAAGTGGGATCAAGCCTCTATCTAAATGATCAAACCCCATGGACAGTAAATATCTCATGTGGGGAGTTCAAGATCAAGACTCAAAATTTTCCACCATGGGAGTGTATTATGGTTCTCCTCACAGGACTCTTATGTGGGTTTAACTGATATTGATTGACCCATTGGGCCCAAGAGAATAAGGACCACTCTAATTAGGAAACTTCTAGCCCTATTCTATTGTGGGAATGGATTAAGGTTTAGGAATTCTATTATATATAGAATACTGACGGTCCCTGCAGCTATTACTTTTCATAATAATATTTTACAAAGCTAGTCGTGCCATGGATGATGGATCCTCATGTAGGGAAATCACCACATAGAAGAAAATTCAGAATCAAAATTTTCATTGAGAGTGTGCTACACTCCTTAATTAGTGGAATGGTGTCACAAATGGAAAGATAAACATTTGTTGGAAATTGTTCTTTCTTTTTGTTTCATGAGAATGTTCTCTTTTTTTTTTTTTGGGGGGGGGGGGGGGGGTGTTGGGAGATGTTGCTTAATTACTCACATGCCTTCCTCTATTCTCAACAATTAATCTTTTATGGCATTCTCCCTTACTTTTACCTCCTTGCATGCATGTCGTGTGTTGTTCATTTTATGACTGGGGTATGAATAAATCATTAATTTCCATGATATATCAAGTGTCATTATATTGTAATGACCTTATTATCTATGAGTGTCTGTTACCTTCTTTGAGATACACCCTTCTTCTTCTTCTTCTTCTTTTTTACTGAGGATTATGATTCGACAACTCACATTTTTCAGTATCCTCCTATTCCTACCATTGTTCCGCTTTCATATTCTCTTGTTGCCTCTCAACCAACAACCAAACAGAGTAGTGACAACAATAAATAGAGTTGGGCTTCTCGAATCACTTTCTTTTTCTTTTCTCACTTTAATTTAATTGATGTATTTAACATAAATCACCTACAAAAACCAGTTAGTACTCACTTGAGAGGCTGGACCAACAGGTTTTAGTACCAGAACCATTTTTTTATGGTGCTTGATTCAAACATGGAATCCCCTCTCTCTCTCTCTCTTATTTTTGGATGAACAAAACACAGACATGAAAAAAAAGCTTTGAGATTTCATTAGCAACTGATTCCATTGTGGACACAGGCCTTAAACTCTGTCTCATCTTCTCTTTCTCTTTCCATTGTCTTCCTTTCTACAAACCTTCTCCAGTACCAATGCTTCTCCCAAATAGGGTGCATTGCCTCCAGAGCAATCCCTTTGGTCTCAGGAAGGAACAACAACACAAATGTTGTCATTATCACCATCCATCCAGCATAGAACAAGAACAAAACATACTTCAAGTTGCAAAGCATGGAAACAAATGTTTGAGCTAACACAAAAGTGATCATGAAGTTGAAAGAGATACCGATGCCATTGCCCACTGGCCGGACTTCTGTTGGTAAGACTTCACTTGATATGAGGAAGCTAAGGGGACCCCATGAGAACCCAAATCCGGCGGCAAAGAGACACATAACGAACATTATCGCCAAAGCACTTGCCTTGGTGAGGGGTTCATCGCCGGAAGACCCTTCTTTGATCGCAATCAACCAAGCCAAAACCATCTGCAGTTCACCACGCAACCATAAGAGATAAAATGAAAATTAAGAAAGTGTTCATATAATTCATGTCAAGAAATGAGAATTTGCATAATGTTACCAAATCGGCTAGGCCCGGTTTTGTTTCTCAAGCGTCCAAATAGGATTGTTGTGGGCCGGCCACTAGGGTTTGAATTGTTAGGTGACCAGATCCTTATAAGTGATTAGAACTCTTCTCTCTCTCTCTCTCTCTCTCTCTCTCTCTCATTTCCTCTTGGGTGTGTGTCTCCAAAGACCTCTAGCATTGTCCTTGGATTTGGAGCATGGAGTTTACATTGAAAGAGTCCTTATAGACTATGGATCAAGTTATTGTACGGTCTGATCCACACAGATGGAATCCACCTTAGAGTTTGTCTTCGAATGGATTCTATGTGTGTGGATTAGACATGTACAAAAATGATTCTTATACGAGGACCGGATCTGCTCTCGTCCTAAATCCACCATTTAAGGGATAAGTAACGAAAATTGTTTTTCTGGAGGTGAAGAGACACTTGGCATCGTCTAACCATACATGCAGCATACACGAAGTTCAAATCAACTCCCCACACCCGGAGAGTAGTTATTCTCTCCACATTAGATCCTACCATCCAGGTATAAGATCACATAGCAATTAATACACTATTGAGTCATGGTCTAACACCCAATTAATGGAAGATGAAATCCCATGTGAGGAGGTCACCACTTCAATACTCAGATGTTAGTGTAAAAAAAGGCGGGAAAAAGTTGATGAAACTGACCTGGCAAATAAACATAGTGGTTCCACCCACAACAAACAGAACCCTCCGACCAACTCGATCAACAATGGAACAGGAAGCCATAACAGAGCCGAGGTTGATCACTCCCAATAAAACAGCTCCGAACAAAGCAGAATTACTCCCAAACCCAACCGATTTGAACAGTATCGGCGCATAAAATGCTGCTAGACCAACACCAGTCAGTTGCTGAAACGTCATCACTCCCACTGACAACACCAAATGAGGTCTATACTTTTTCTGGAATATCTTGTTGTAATGATTCCCAGACTTGGATTTCACTTCTTGGTTGTAATTGAAGATCTCCATCAGTTCTGCATCCACATCTGAGTCGACCCCTCTGATTTGACTCAGTGTTTCTCGAGCCTCCTTCACTCTGCCTCGCTGGACTAGGCTGAGGGCTGTGTCGGGGATGAATAAGGCTCCGAATGTCATGAAGAACGCCGGTACTCCGGCGAGACCGAGGGCGAGACGCCAATTCCAGTCGACTTTGAGTTGGGCGGCGAAGAAGTTTGTAACGTTTGCAGTTACTATGCCGATGTCCATGAAGAAGTTGAAGGCTGTGGCAAAGGCTCCACGCCACTTGGGAGGGGCCATTTCGGAGAGATAAACTGGTGCTGCCTACACATGGAATTGACCAATTATGACATTTTTTTTTGGGGTCAAATGGTATCTTTTCTTACTATTCAATTTTGGAGGAGAAATCTCTTCTCCACTCAGTAATGTGATGATGCGATTTGATTTCTCCGTCATTGTTAAACTCTCAAACCCTATTGTAGGAGGGGATAAAAATTATGTCCTATTTTATTAATCCGGAGGGTTAAATATCCTTAGATATGGAGATTCCCTCTTCACCATGAGTTTAAAGAAATTCAATCCCGCCTATCTTTTTTGTATTCTTACTCACCCTTTGTATTGGTTGTTTTCTCGTATGTTATTCATTAGTACTTAGAAGTCCAAAATCTGTTGAACTTGTTAAATTTGTGTGAAGACAACATCGTTTGGTGGAGGATAATGCCATACTTTTATTGGCATCAGATCAAATCCCTATCGAATTCAATCTGTTTCAGAATTAGTTGAAAAAAAATCGCAGAAGCGTTTTGTTCTGAGTTTGATTCATCTTATCTCTTTAGGTCAAATTCAGTCCATGTAATTGTGGAGTCAGTATGAATCCACCGGACTATTCAGCTGAAATTGAGATTAGTCTTAACCAATTCCCGTTCATGATATTTATATTTAGGGAAAATTCTCTCTCAACCAAAGGTGTACAATCGTACAACGTCTCTCCTCACATTTGTTATTATATTATTTTTTTTTTAAAGAAAGAAACGGTTATTAAGTGTAGGAAGATGGATCATGTTGTATGAGAACCTTATCCACACCCAAGGTGTAGTATATCCTTATTGTTGAGAGATCCGAGTTGGAACCAGGTCCTCTTGTATCTTGTATGGTGTTTGATTCACATGTAGAATCAATTTGTTCTCTCTCCTTTCAATATGCTTTCACTTTTTTTTTTTTAAACATAGTAGGTTTTCCCATAGGATTCCGTGTATTAATCAGACACTCCATATGAGAACCATTCTCGTACGAGGGCATTATCCAAACTCCCTCTCATTATATTTAACAGTTAATAATTGTAGGGGAGAGAGTGTGTTTGTTAAGGCATAATGATGAAAAGCTCACCTGGTTGGAAAAACCGATCCCGATACCGAGCAAGACACGGCCAAAAATGAGCATAGTCACATTAATGGCGGAAGAAATGACTAAGGCGCCAGACAAGAAGATGGCACCACCAAGCACCAACGTGGCCTTCCGTCCCCTGGAAACGTTGAATCGGCCGGCGAATAAGGATGACACCAGGGCGGCCAAGTAGAGTGACGACGTGAACAATGTGAGAACTTGGCTATCGTACATGCAGTAGGTGTTGTCATTCCCATGCGAAGCCATCTTCCTCATCAGATTCGGAAAGAACTTCTCAAGGAACGGTTCCATCGTACTCACCCCTCCTGAAACGCCAATGTCATAGCCAAAGAGCAAACCAGCTGAGGCTGCAACCATGCAAATTATGACCATCGACACTGTTATGTTCCTATTACCCGCGACATCGCCGCCAAGAACGATCTTTCCGGTAGACATCTCTCTCTCTCTCTCTCTCTCTCTCTCGCTAAAGTGAACCGGATGGGAATGACTGAATGATGTGAGGGACGTCGTCGGATTACACACATTTTCTAAATATAATTAAAATGATTTGCCAAAAATGGATGAAGCCAGTGGAAAGAAGACAATAAGGCCAGAAATCTAGACGATGAGTCAACAAAGCTATGTGAGACTGTCGATCTAGACTCAAGATGCGAAGAAGCAGTTGTGATACTGTTCGGTCGTTCGGTTTAGGCGCGAAGCACCAGTTGTCCTTACT
>NW_024870572.1:0-6940 GCF_013358625.1 Macadamia integrifolia
AAAAAAAAAAAAAAAAAAAAAAAAAAACTGAGCCCTAAAAATTTTTTAATGGTTTTGGTCCATTCGGATTTAACGAGTAGCCTCACAAACACTACCATACATGGAGAATCACATGAATTCCTTTTTCTCTCCCATGCATGAAAGATACATGAAAGATACCCTCTCCAAAATTGAAAAATGTAGACGCGAAGGTTATGAACACAGAATCAAAGTCCATGACATGTTACTTTTATAATAATTTAAAAACACAAAATATTGTATTATGAGGAAATAGACTGTACCACGAGAATTTATATTACATATGATATGTCACAAGATATGTGAATTTGACTTTGAATATCTTAAACATTTCACTAAGAATCTGCCCTAACAATTAGTCAATGTTCTACAAACCCACATCCAACATTTGTCATCGTCCATAGTAATAGTCAAACTTCAAATCATTTAGGACATTGACTCAGTATGCATTTCTGTTTTGAGCTTAACCTTCATTGTTTAAGATCAAATTCTCATCAGAACTTAATCATAATAGATTAGAAGGAATTTGAGTGAAAGTGTATATGAGGAAACAAGGGAAAAGGAGGGTGGACACCTGGCGTCTACTAGGCATCAGGTAGATTTTCTGGGCCAAGCAACAACATGCCTTACTTGAAGTAGGAAAGGTTATTGCCTTGGTGACCTCATAGTCGCCTAGACATCGCCTTGAATGCCTTGGCCTCCCTTGTGGCCTGAACAGGCGCCTTAGTATAATATTGCATTGATATGAATTCTATGTTGATTGCATATACGTAAAATATATAGGATAGGGCACACCCTTGACAACTATGAATTAGAGATATGGCTACCAGATCAGCCTAAGAATCCAAGACCTTTAAGTTCTTCCCATTTTATGCTCTTTTCTAGGAGACCAACTTTTCAGGTTCTCAGATGGTAATGAAGTTTTTGAGAAAAATTACTTTAAGTGATGTGATTCCCATAATGAACATTACATCATTTCCTCATTCGTAATCCCTTTGCTTCAACAGAGAATATCATTGTATCACCCACACTTACCTTTTTCTTTACCAATGAATTTTGTTATATTATCTTCAATAAAAGAATTAACAACACCCCTCCCAGAACTCGCTGTGGCGAGAACCTTGTGCACAAGGTATGGCCCTTTCTTTTAATATAAAAAAATTCATTAGTAAAGAAATAAGGAAATGATCATAATACACTTATAAACAGGCCTGAATAGCTAACCACAATCAATCACCCCAAAATACACAAGCCCCCACCACCCACCCACCCCCACCACACACCAGAAAAAGAAAAAGAAAAAGGAAAACAAAAAAAATGCTTCCCAAGTCCCATCCTAATTCTCGCTTAATAATCAGCCTAACAGTTTCCCAACCTATGCATCCAGTGATACAAGGGATAAACAAACACTTTGAAAGCTTTTATCAGAATGCATCAATCTGAAGCTCTATTTTGACCTAAATGCTAAATTATGGAGAATGAATTTCTACGGAACTTAAAACCGGAACAAAAGTAGGATTCTTAATGTACAGTAAATCCACCTAAAGTAAGAAAACCAATGATTTTAAATTTGAGTCTACAGCCTTATGCAGATAAAGTTCTAATGGATAAAATTAAACTGATTCTATTTCCAGAAAATCAAAAGCTCACTCTTCACAAACAATGCCCACCGTACAGCACACTCAGTGCAGTATAACCTATCACCAACAGAACTTCCACGTTCCTACAATTCTTTCTGCTTCCAAATTTCTCTCTATAGCATTTCATTAATTTATAAGATTTCCACATAGCAATTACTTAGCCCTTGCCTCAATAGTACTATGCATCATAGCTGGATTCTAGATGCACTCTCTCTGAATGCAACTTCTTCAAAACTTCAACTGCCCCACCGTGAACAGCCGAGACATCGAGGATTATCCAGAAAGAAATATTTTGGTAATTGCTCTGATTCTTTCACTTTGTTCCGCTTGAAGAAAGGTAGGATCCCAATGAATTGCTCTTTCTTTTAGTTGTTTAATCTCTTTAATTGATGATTGTGTGACACTCCAGATCCAAATCACTGATGGAATGGAAAAAATCTCTGGATTGTCTAGAAGATCCTTTCAATTGGTGAAAGCCACTACACTCTATAGGATAAAGCACACTATTTATGTGATTAGGGAGATTCCAACCACAGTCTTGGGTACAAACATTGACACCTTCAATCGTAAATCCCAGATCAGTCAGTCAATCCCCATTCTCTTCCTTCTATGGTGCTGCAGGTAAACATATTTCTTATTCTCTTTATTTTACTTTCATCTAATTTCTGAGCAGCCTATAAAGTGATATAAATCCTATCTGCCATATCTAATAATCCAGCCAATAATGATCTCAGCAATCAACCTTGGAATCTCCACAATAACCAACATCAACGGATAACTTCAAGTTCTTAACCCTAGAATATTATGTTCGGAACAATTTCAGTCCTTAAAATAGGCCATCCATCTTTTAAATCCATGAAACTCCATTTCTACTACCTCATCCAGACTAGCACTGCAAAACACCCAATTTCCTGCTTCCAGAACAAGTATTTTCTCTGCACTTTCATTTGAAAGAAACCTATACCTAGAATTTGTTTCTCGTTCCCTACATAATGTCAAGTGTTGGATAGTAAGATATAGGTTTAAGGAACAAACTACATAATTTTACTCTTAAATTGACTCATAACATTTAAAAGAAACAAAAGGGGAAAATCCATTCACCAAAGCAAGAGTATAAATCTTTCATGCCTAAGGCATTCCTTGATTTGAGAATCAGCATTACAAGAGAACGACTAAATACACTACCTATTTTCTGACAAAAATATGTATTCAATCAGCAATTGGGTAAAACCAAATTGTATCAACCCCAAAAGGGCATAGAAACCCTCAGGAAAACCATCCAATACAAGGCCCTGCATCCTTTACCAATTTGACTTCTAACACTAGTTAAAAAGCTTGCTAACATAAAAGAGAATTTGTCGACACACATTAACCCAGTAATGACAATTACACCTATGACTCCCATACTTTACCAAAATATAATAGTATCTTCGAGAGTCCATCATATCGATTTCCGTTAGCATCTAAGATTGCATATTTAGTTATTCAAACCCCCTTTCTTTACCAAACCAATCCCCAAATTCCACCCATCCCCATATTTAGTTAGTTCAAGCAACCTTTCACACTAAACAGAAATGAAGAAATGAGAATACGCAAGGAAAATTATAAACTCAAACCAACAACATACAAATTTACGATGTTATGCTCTGAATCCCCACCAAACCCCTCCCCGGGGCCCCCTAAAAAAAATAAAAGAATTGCAGAGTCATTGCAGTGAAGTAATAGGCCAATTTAAGCTCTTTCCGTCCCTATTTCATGGAATGGAGAGAAAACCCACAAATCTCCACGAACAGAAGTATAACACATTTTCGTATTTCAATAAAAAAAATCCAATAAGAGGGAAATATGAGAAATTCAGAAACGGTAATACCTTTTTTCCCAGGCAATTCTTTTCCATCTTTGTAGTAAAACTCTCGGATGTCGACCATAGTCTTCCCTTGAAAGTTCCTCACTTTGACTCTCCTATTCTTCGAAAGCTTTACAAACACAAGACACTAAGTGAGAAAGAACAAAAGAGTAAGGCTAACAGAGAGAGAGAGAGAGAGAAAGAGAAGTACGTCACAAACGACGATCTCGTCGGAATCATCAGAACCTTTCCGAGCGTTCTTCTTGGCCGGTGCACCACCATGGTCGGAGTCATCATCGGAGGCGAAGCCCCCTTTGTCCTTCCTCTTTCCCCATCTCGACATCTCTCAAACTATCAGAAGATGATCTGTGAGACAAAAAAATTTGGAAAACAAACACAGGTTAAGAAGAACTGAGAAAAAGAAGAAACAAAAATTGTTTAAGAAAGACGACCTCAAGAGCTTCGGCTTATCTCTCTCCCCTTTTTCTCTCTTCTGGTTCAGCGGTCCTTTCCTTTTCTAGTACCAAAGCGCGGGCATCTCTTCAGTGTCCCTCTTCCTACCCTTTTAAAATCGAAGTGCTCTGAAAGCTGCTCTGTTCACACACCTAAGGGTCCGTTTGGTTCTCTTTTCACTGCGAGTCCAGAAGAAACCCATCTGTATGCCTTAGAGAACTAGTGAGAGGACGACAATTTTATTCTCCTATGTATTAAAATGATGACAGGTGCACTTTGAAAGGGACGAAGAAACAAAACTGCCCTTTTTATACTGGTTGGATAGAAGTTTGCTCCTCCCAAATGGAATACTAGTACAACTCTTGCAAATGATTAACGGGCTCTCCCCTGTTCCCAGAAATTCCCATTACTTTGTGCCGTGGCGGTAAACTCATAGCGGCTCATGAGAAATATGGGCTTGAATTCGAACTAAACCGGGCTCGACTACAGGCTCCAACCCATTTAAAATTGTTCAGTTGCCCAATCCAGCCTGACCTAAGCTGTCTCCAACTCCAGCCCACCACTCTTTTTTGGGGTAATAGAAAGAAAGAAGAAACTAGGATATAAGAAAATGAAAAAGGGCTTCCACGTGCCGTGCATGAGAACCCATTTCTACACACTAGTGTTTTATACCATATGGATATATGCTGATTTGGCATTATGGACAGTTTTATTGTAGATGGTACGCATTCACCGAATCAGATCTAGAACGCATTATGAAGAGAGAATAAAGAAGAATCGACTTCAGAATGCATTAATGTGTAGCAAACACAGTCTTTATGTATTGAGAATCACTTTGATCCACATGTCAAATTTAATGCCCATTTCAGCCATATGGTGTACTACACAATGAACAATGGCTACTACCCGGGTTGCATCCAGGGAAATAGAATCCTAAGGGCACCTAAGAGGGTATTTTCTTATTAATTTCCATTTTCATCCCTGTGGTGGCACTACTCAAGTGGAAATAAACATATTTATGTATTCATTAATTCATGTTTATCATGGTCATGCCTATAGTGTTATGGTTTCCAATTTTTCATCATTTATGCCTTTAAAATCTTTGTACTAAATCCTTCAACTTCAAAAGCACAAAGAATTCATTAAAAAAAATAAAAACAAAACAAAAACCTTGGGTAAAGATGTAAGTCGCCTAAGGGAAGATAAATTCTTCATCAACACAATGTTTGATCTATTACTAGTATGCTTGTTTACTTGGATCGTCTTTAATTATTGATCCTTCAATTCTTGTCCAATTCTCTTTCAGTTCACGACATGTGTTTATTTTCAAATTCTTGGACAAAAATTGAAGGATCAAGAATTGAAGCCAAGCCAAAATCCTGCGATTATGCAATTTCACTCTTAAATTTTCAAATTATGCAGCCACTTTTTGCCCTAGTTCATCTCACTTTAGCTATATGAATAATTGTCCTTTGTTATGTGTGACTGTAAAACTTGGCATGCCAAAGCTGAAATGTCTATTTTTGCTTTCCACCTTTATCTAACTATTCTTGTCCTTGATTAATGCTTATCTTTAATTCTTAGATTTGTAGGAATTCTCTATATTTTCTTCTCGGTCGAACTTTGGATCAAGAATCATCAGCTTTTCAACAATATAGTGAGGCTACCCACACAGTGAATTTTATTCCAGCAAGAATAAGAAGAGTGATAATTATTATACCAGAAAATCCAGCTTCTACTGCTAAAGTAGTCAATTCTTCTTTTATCCTCTCCTTTCCATAAAGGTTCAGATTTGACATGAACATTTCCATTTGCAAGATGCCTTTAGTTGCAACATTTGTCTCCACGGAGGTTGGAGCAATCAACTCCACACCAATCACCTTTCCATAATCTGATAATGCTTCGTAGTAATTTTTTAGTAACTTCAAGCAATCTTCATCATTCCAAGCATGAATTATAGACGGCAAGTTTCATTCAAAATTTTGGTTACTCAAATCTGGTGAAAATAATAATAATAATAATAATAATAATAATAATAATAATAATAATAATATTGATTTTACACATCTAAATAATAAGGGATGAAGCTGAGGAGAATTTCAAGTATTGTGTAAATCATGGATATGGAAGGCCCTAAGTAATAATTAACTTTGATAAAAAAAAATTTGGAAGAATTAACTTTTGTATTATCAATACATGGTTTTGGTACAATGAGTGACACAACATTTTGCTGGTGTTTAGTACTAGCTTGAAGATCTAATGATACAATAACGGGTTTCTCTCTCTCATGTTTTAAGAAAGGATAAGTTACAATAAAGTTAGATCTTACATACCTTTATGAATATCGCATCCCCATTAAGAATACTTGTAAACATGTCCCCTCCAATATGTTCCACATCTACAACAAAATTATCCATTGTCCTTAAAATAATCATCTAAATAAATAAAAATAAATCAAGATAGAATCATAGAACAATAGAATAGACTAGGGCAGGGATTGGATGGTTACTATTGAAATCCTTAACTAGCTTCTAACCGGAAACTAAAGGGTATCAATTATGAGTTCGACTTGATAAATTGACTAAAACCGACCATTTAAACTCAAACTGAAGCAAATCATTAATAAAAGATTCGGTTTTAGTCTTAAAGTTTAATAATTAGTTCGATTTTGATTCTAATAGAGAAAACATCGATTGTAAACAAATAAACCATTAAATTGGTAAAACAATTAATATTATAATATTACTTATCAATAAAGAAACTTAAACAAAGAGAGATCGAGGCAGTGTGAGGTGTCGTTTTTCCTGCCCTCAGTGTTTGGGTGCAGGGGCCACACCACAAGGAAGAGTTAATTTTGCCCTTTATATATATATATATATATATATATATATTACTAGTAAAAATATATAACCTAATATTGCATTTGTTTCCATTATATTATTTTAATTATAGATTTATTTTATGTTTTTTTATCATTTGACAT
>NW_024870572.1:6960-7066 GCF_013358625.1 Macadamia integrifolia
TTTTTTTTTTTCTGTTCCTTTTATAGTAAAGAATAAAGAAAAGTGCACTTGAAAAGGATAGAGTGATAAAAAGCATCCAACCACATGATGGATGCCAAAGGTAACA
>NW_024870572.1:7869-131191 GCF_013358625.1 Macadamia integrifolia
GATCCTCCTCATCTCACCTCATTCTCCTAATCTTTAATTACTAAATAAATTAAAGTGATCTTTAATTACAAAATAAAAGCAACACTTCTACCAAAATAATAATAATAATAATAATAATAATAAATAAATAAATAAATAAATAAAAGTAATTCTTATAGAGAAGTTTTTAAATTGGTAACCACTTGAGCTGTTCAGCTTGAAATCGTGAATTGAGCACAGCCACGGCAGCTTCATTGCATCGTTTGCTTTCTTAGTCTACAATACAATTAGTTAACCAGTCAGCCTCTCTCACCAATCTTGTATCCTGACCTATTTGATCTCCACCACATGTATGCTCTATGGGTAAAATCTGATAAAATTGATTTTAAAAGAAAGGAAAAAGTAAATCTGTCCAATCCGGATAATTATTGACCCTTAATCGTTCCCAAGTTTTATAACCTTAATGATGAAATTCCCTTAAAAAAACAGAAAAGGTTTGTGAGGAAACGCATGACGACATCCATCACATCCACCCAAAGAGACTTTTTTTTTTTTTCTAACGATCAGTGTCTAGGCGTTTGGCCTGACTAATCCCGAATGGCCATATTGACCCTACAATTGCATGGATTGTGTCATATCAGGGTTAAATGAGAACCATTTAACTTTCACTAAAAGTAGTGAAAAGCACTAAACACCCCATGTGAGTGTTCCAATGTGTGCCTAGTGGGAGTCGAACTTAGGACATCCGAATTTACAGCTCGTACATAAGAGACTAATAAATAAAGATAACTAAAACACCAATCCAGAACCCTCTACTGCTCAAGCCTCCCTCTAATAGCACAAGGCCAATAAATTAGTGTCATGGAAATATGGTATCATCTAGGGATTGTTATTCTAACCATGGTTTGAGGAATCGGATCACATCTATTTGACCCTGAGTCGGTTGGATTGGGTCAAAATGGGGTTAAAACATGATTCTAAAACCCCCCCCCCCTCAAAAAAATTATAATAACTTGATGAAATAGTTAACAAATAGACTTGTTTGTTAATAAATTGATATCGTTTTGATTGCATCAATTTAAAATATTTTAAGTATAAGAAATTTAATTATTTGGTAGTTTAATTTCTCAGAATAAATTATCTATATTCTTTGGGAAGAGGGGGGGGGTGGTGATGGCCTTACAGAAAAGTGCAAAATTACACTAAAATGTAGTGTTCAAACTGGGATAGTGAACAATACTAACCTGTAGCCTTAAAGTCCGATTTTAATTTTTTGGTAAAGTTTATAGGGGTATTTTGGTCATTTTACCTTAAATACAAAACTTTTTTAAGAATGTTTGACCAAGTACATAATCTCCTAGTGTCATCATCACCGGAAGAGTGACAAAAATGAGGTGTCACACAATCAAACTTTAATTTAGGAAAATCAAAATTTTCAACAAAAGTAGTGGAGTTAGCCACATAGTGAATTTTATTCCAGCAAAAATAAGAAGACTGATAATTATTACATTTATTTATAGAATTCTATGACAGGAGAATGTGTATGTACTACACGCCACATTGATACCAGAAAATCCAGCTTCTCTGGCTAAAGTAGTAAATTCTTCTTTTGTCCTCTCCTTTCCGTTATAATTTATATTTGTCATGAACATTTCATTTTGCAAGTTGCCTTTTGTAGCAACATTTGTTTCTGGAGAGGTTGGAGCAATCAACTCCACAACAATAACTTTTCCATAATCTGCTAATGCTTTGTAACAAATTTTTAGTAACTTCAAGCAGTGTTCATCACTCCAAACATGAATTATAGACTGAAAGTGTCATTCAAAATTTGATGAGGCAAATTTGATGAAACTTAATAAAGATGAGAAGAAGAAGAAGAAAAAAGAGGGACACATCTAATTAATATGGATGAAAGAAAATCTCTTGAACTTTATATTAACAATGGTTTTGGTAAAATGACTGCCAGTACTTAGCTTGATGATCTATGACACACACACTCTCTCTATCTCTCCCTCAAAAAAATGTTCTCTCTCTCTCTTTCTCTCAATTTAGGTTTTAAGAAAGGATAAGCTTGCAATAAAGTTAGATTTTACTAGGTTCAAATCCTCTACGGTGAGCGATGAGTGGCAATGAAGATTTAACGGTTGAGAAGGCCCCGACATGCACCTTAGCCGTTGAATTCTCATTGCCGCTCACTACCTCACCATAGAGGATTTTCTTGTGATCTTATATACCTTCATGAAAATTGCATTCCCCACTGGAATACTCGTAAACATATCTCCTTCGATATGTTCCACACCTACAACAAAGTCATCCATTGATTATCCTTCAAGGTATTTGTCTAAATAAATAAAAATAGAATTAAAAACATATACACACACACACACCCATGGGTTCAATATTGGTATCTGCCATATTATATCAGTATCAGCAGAGACCGACACTAATACCTAACCGATCAAGATCAATTGCCCTTATTGTTTCAGGGGCAACACAGTAAAAAAATATACTTTAAAAAAGCAAGGGCAGAAGTGATTGATACACACATATCCAAACCAATCCGAATCAATATTAGTAGACACAGATATCGATACCGATACTGATACCTAAATCCTTGCACACAACTACTAAAGTTGAAACCGTAGAATAGACTAGCGAAGAATTTGGATTTTGGATGGATTATATTGGAATCCTTAACTATCTACTAACCTAAAACTAAATGTGTCAATTATGAGCCAGAACTGATAAATTGAACCGTAGCCGACCATTTACAATTGAACCAAATCAAACCATTATTAATCGATTCAATTTCAATTTTAAAAACTAATATTTGAATTGGATCTTAATTGATAAACCGCCAGTGGAAATTAAGAGACTGAAAAGGGAAACTGATTAAGCCTAACGGATTACTTTGATAAATTGGAATCTATTAATAAAATTGATTAGTAATCAATTGGATTTGATTCCGACCCAATTTAGTGTCAACTCGAACCCATGGGAAATTGGAATCTGGGTCGATCAATTCTTATTCAAAATAATAAAACATAACTGATCCGATCCTTATTATTATTTTCCTTTTTTTGGTGAAGATCCGATCCTTATATTTTAAGTCTAGGAAAAGAATTCCATGATTGGGTGATTATGCCAACAAATTGTAAGAAAAAGACAAAATTCAAGGCCTAATTGAGCCAAAAAAAAAATATATATATATATATATATATATTCACAGCCCCACCGTCTTTAGGCTTCATCATGGGCTTTGCTCAACATCAATGCTCAGTCATTTCATGGGAGGATTAAGGTAAATAGTTTCACTAATCCCTTTTGTTTCCAAGTAAAATTGATGGAAAAAGAAAATATTTTGCAACTATAATCAGTACGAAAATTTAACAATATCATTAATTTTTTATGAAAAAAGAACAAAAACATCCTTTGCCGCAGGTGCGACGGTGCGACGAGCATCCGATGGCCGGAATGATATCAAGACGCATGTTGATGTCATTTCAGTCGTTCGATGCTCGCCGCACCCATGGTAGACAATAATCACTCGATACCTGGTTGTGTTCCACTATGCCACTCATTGAGTGTCTTGCCCTTGCCCTTGCCCTTGCCCTTGCCCCTGCCCCTGCCCCTAAATGGATGGTAATGTAAACCCATTGACCTAGGTGCTGGTGTGGAGGTCACTTGACCAGATAGGGTTTTTCATCCTAAACTTTTTAAATATAGAGTTTTACCAGCAAACAAATATAACTTAGGCTTCGTTTTTTCTCACATATAATATTTGAAGAAAAATTGTTTCTAAGTCTACACTAGTGCAGGCTAGGCCTAGACATATTTGACTAATTTATTAATTTTTTTTCAAAATAAAATAAAAGAAAGCATATCCCTTATGCTAGTATGGGGTCAATGGAACTAGCACAAGTAAAAGTATCAACAAAGATAGATTTTCACTGTTTTCTGAAAGCTGTGGTGATCATTTTGTCTCCCACTATGTTGGGTGTAAGGATCACATAACCCTTAGCCCAGCCAAGGGTGCCCTTGATGAAAAGATATTTGGAGACGATCATACTGAGGATTTGTCCATTCCCTCCCCCTACATCAACCAGAACTTGCAGGCCTTCAAACCTTTGTATGTGTCAAGAACCTTCTTCATGAATAGGACATTGTATTCAAACGCACAGCTTCTGAAAACCTCAAACAGTTTAGGGTTCTTCCCAACGTATTCGACAGCATTTTCTCCATGTGCCGTATAGAATGGAAGCCCACCACCTTCTAGAATTGAATTCCTTCAAGTGGTACCTGTGAATTGGGATTAATTAATTAGTGGAAGAGACACCTTAGTGATACCCATTATCAACTATAATGAATAAAGGAATACCAGGTATTGACTATAGAGTAGTCTTGGATGATAAGCAAGTAGGGAGCCAAGGACGCTCCATCCTTGTTCTTAACAAACAGTTTGGAAGCAGGTGCCAAGCCATAGACCCTGTGATCATGGCTAAGAACAGAGCAAGTGAGCAGAGAGTGGGAAACCAGAAGACGCAGCATACGATCGAGGAGACCAGGTGCATCTGGGTTGTGAGTGGCAAGCCGAGATGCGATGTCTTGAGGGGAGAGGCATGCGCGGGGACCAGCTTCGGCTATAATGTCGAACACATGGAGCTCCAAGGCTGCTCTCAATACCATGGGCAGAACAGAAGCACTCACTATTTGCATGGCCAAAAACTGAGACTCTTCTTCTTCTTCCATTGTGGAAGCCATATACTTTCTCCCCTTTTTGGTGTGATGGCTAATGATCTTTTATATCAAATACCCAGTTAACAAAGCAATTGAAGAATGAACGAGAGGATCAGTTGGAGCAATGAAATGTAAGATTTCCTATTAGGTGGACTAGCATAGTCAAAGATTTGTTTCCAAAATCGATTTAGTGGTGTTGATTAAAGATGGAGTAAGCAGAAAGAATCCAATATTATTGGTAAGTGATCTCTATGGAGATATTGGATTCTATTAGCACACCTTAATGGTATGAAATATTTATTACTATGTGTGGACCTAAGGTATTGTTTCCTTAATGGGGAGGAAACCCTAATTTTATTGCAGGGTTGGTCCCTACCCTCACCCCTATATATAGTTATCACTGACCCATTAAGTGAAGCTAACAATCAAAAAGCATAAGGGAAAGAGGGTAGACCAGACCAACATTGATCGTGTTGTACAAGGAGCATACAAGAAGACATTGAGGAGTTCTTATTCTTCAACCATGGATTCAGGTATGCCTAAAACATGTATTTTATAGTGTTTGTCGTGCATGCTTATTGATCTTCATGAATCGTTTCGTATCCGTTTTCTATCAATGGTATCAGAGCCTCGTTCATGAAAAATCGATCAGCTGTACCACCAGTAATAAACATCAATTTTTTCTCCTCGAGTCATTTTGTTTTGAAGAAACAAGAAAAGTAATATATTATTACTAAAGGACAAAACTTACAAAGTTTTATTTTAAAAAAAAATGACAAAAGCAACCGTACTTGATTTTACGGTTTGGTTTAAAAAAAAAAAATAATAACAAAAGCAAGTACGTTGCTTTTCATAGTTTGGTTGTTTAAAAAAATAAATAAATAAATAACAAAAGCAAGTACGTTGCTTTTCACAGTTTGGTTGTTTAAAAAAAAATTTAAAAAAATAACAAAAGCAAGTACGTTGCTTTTTACAGTTTGGTTGTTAAAAAAAAAAAAAGGTAACAAAAGCAAGTACGTTGCTTTTACGGTTTGATTTAAAAAAAAAAATTGACAAAACGGTTTGATTTAAAAAAAAAAAAAGTTGACAAAAAAAAACAACCGTGTTGCTTTTTACGGGTTGGTTAAAAAACAAAAAAAAACAAAAAGTGACAAAAGCAAGTATGGTAGATTGCTTTTACTGTTTTGGTTGTTTAAAAAAAAATGACAAAAAGTAAAAGGTAAATACGGTTTTATTTGAAACCGTGTTTTGGTTGTTTTAAAATAAAATAAAATAACATAGAAATGTGTCATGAGTTTTAATTGGTTGACTCATAACAGAATCATAAAGCATAATTATTTACAGATTTACTTTTTGTGACATTTGGTTTAGTCACTAGCACATTAAATATATAATTTTGTTATTTCATATTAATTCTTGTGCTATTTGATTCAGTCACTATAGGGAATTATTATGCAACCCATGATGTTGTTCTGATCTGTCATAATAGGAACACTTATGATTTTATATATTAAAATTTTATGTGCTTTTGTTTTTCATATTATTATTCAGTAATTCTTTGATGAAAAATTATTAAAAAAAATATAATGGGCATACAGTTACAATCCAGGTCTATAGAGTTTTCGTAACTTTAGAGATTAGACTTCCACTTAGTGGGCTAATTCCTAAAGATGCAAAATCACTATAGATCATCCAGATGGATTGCAGTCAAGAAAGCCATATGGCGAACGATGTGCTCTTGCCAACACAGGTGAGTCTTCGTTTGGTCGGTTTTGCTTGATGGTGTGAGGGTGACGTTTTGAGCTTCACTATTTTGGAGGTTCTTGTCTTGCCACCACAGGTGACGGAATCTACAATATGGTGTTGTTTTTTGGCGTCCCGCCTTACATGTGAAAGATTTCACTGTATGTTGGGCGATCTTACCACCACAGGTGTGACCCCAATGATGCTGGATCTTTTTCCAGTTCATGTTTTTCATACAATTGTTAAAATTGGTATTGGTATAAATCTGATTAATAAGCCCTAATTAGTCAGTTTTCATTATATTATTGGGATGTTGATATGCTTTTGGTTATTGCATATTGTATGTTTTGGTAAAATTTTGGTAATTATGATTGCCAGCTATGACTTCCCAATTATCTTCCATCAAAGTCCTGAATGGTTCCAATTTTGAGGAGTGGATAGACTCTCTTACTGTGTCTCTTGCAATCATGAGACTCGATTATGCCCTGAGAACTGATAAACCCCCCGAGCCCACAACTGAGAGTGATGCTACTGCAAAAGCACTTTATGAAAAGTGGGAGGAGTCCAACAGATTGTGCCTGATTGTTATGAAGCATACTATGGACAAGACCATTAAGAAAAGTGTGCCTTCAAAAGAAAATGCTAAGGATTTTCTTGCAGCTGTTAATACAAAGTTTACCAAATTTGATAAGGCTGAGAAGGGAACATATTTAGAGTGGTTCTCATCCACTCGATATGATGGCACAAGTGGAGTACGTGATCATATTATGAAAATGACCAATTATGCTGCCACATTGGGCGAGATGGAAGTGAAGATATCTGATTCTTTCCTTGTGTGGCAAATTATGCAATCACTTCCATCATCGTTTGATACTCTTAAGACCTCCTATAATGCACAAAAATTGGAGTGGAATCTTGAGGACATGACTTCCATATTGGTACAGGAAGAGGAAAGAAAGAAGAAGGAAAAATTTAACTCTGCTTATTTTGTTTCCAATAATGGGGGTAAGAAGAAATTCAAGAAAAATTGGAAAGGCAACAAGCAAGAAAAATCAGGAAAAATAGAACAGAAAACCGATCAGAATCTGAAACCAAAGACTAAGGCTTTTAAGGGAAAGTGTTTCTTCTGCAAAAAAGATGGACATATGAAGACAGATTGTTATGGCTATAAGAAATGGCTTGAAAAGAAAGGTACATCTTTAGCTCTAGTGTGTCTTGAATCCAATCTTGTAGATGTTTCCCCTGATTCGTGGTGGATTGATACTGGAGCAACTATTCACATCACTAATTGTTTGCAGGAATTAAGAAGCAGGAGGAAACCAAGTGAGGGAGAGATGATGATTTACATGGGAAATGGAGAGAAGACCAAAGTTGAATTTATAGGAGTAGTTAGATTACTTTTATCCACTGGTTTTGTTTTGAATTTGAATGATGTGGTTTATGTACCATCGTTTAGACGAAAACTTGTTTCGGTATCTAAACTTGACAGTTGTGGTTACACTTTTAATATTGGCAATGAAAAACTTACTCTCTATTCTGGTTCTCTTATGGTTGGATCTGCCTTGTTATATGATGGTCTTTATAAATTTGATTTGGATATTAGTTCTTCCAAATATGCCAACAGTTCTTCTATTATAAATTATGTGGTTACAAATCCTAAACGTGCTAGATTGGATGAAAATTCTTCTATGTTGTGGCATAAACGTTTAGGACATATTTCTAAACAGAGGATAGAACGATTGATTAAGGATGGTACACTTCCTCAATTGGATTTTTCAGATTTTAGAATTTGTATTGATTGCATTAAGGGGAAACACACTAGAGCTAAAAAGAAAGGTGCAACCAGGAAGGATGAAGCATTGGAGCTGATTCATACTGATATTTGTGGTCCATTCACTCCTACTACCATGGGTGGATACAGATATTTTATTACTTTCATAGATGATTTTTCCCGTTTTGGTTTTATTTACCTTATTCAAGAAAAATCTGAATCCTTAGATGCTTTCAAAGTTTTTAAAGCAGAGGTAGAACTTAAAAGGGAAAAGAAGATAAAAAGTGTGAGATCTGATCGAGGTGGAGAGTTTTATGGTAGATATGATGAAACTGGACGTAACCCTGGACCATTTGCCAGATTCTTACAAGAATGTGGTATTGACGCTCAGTACACTATGCCTAGTTCACCTGAGCAGAATGGGGTGGCTGAAAGGAGAAACCATACCCTTATGGATATGGTGAGAAGCATGATAAGTAATTCAACTTTACCTGATTTCTTATGGGGTGATGCTTTGAAAACAACAGTATATATTTTGAATAAAGTGCCTAGCAAGTCTGTTCCCAGAACTCCCTATGAATTGTGGACTGGTAAGAAGTCAAATTTATCTCATTTTCATATATGGAGATGTGCTGCAGAGGTGAGACCTTACAATCCTCAGATGAGGAAGCTTGATCCAAGGACCATTAGTGGTCATTTTATCGGTTATTCTGAAAGATCAAGAGGATATAGATTCTATTGTCCTACACATTCTACTAGAGTAGTAGAATCAAATCGGGCAGTTTTCTTTGAGGATGATTTAGATTTTCAGTCTGTTCAACCACGTAACTTTGTGTTTTTAGGAGGAATGTGTTCTTGTACCTATGCCTGTGACACTGCCGTCTACTGTATTACAGCCTCACATTGAACAAGAGAATGTCCCCACTCACGAACCTGTGCAACCTATAGTGGTTGAGCCTGCATCCCCTGTTGTTGATGAGATTCAGGACCATATTGTTGCTAATGTTTCCTTGAGGAAATCAGAGAGGACTCGTAGGCCTGCCATATCTGATGACTATGTTGTTTATTTACAAGAACATGAGTTTGATATTACTTTGGATTCAGATCCAATCAGTTTTGACCAGGCTGCCAATGATCCCAATTCATCAATGTGGATGTTTACCATGCAAGATGAATTGAATTCTATGTCTGTTAATGATGTTTGGAATTTGGTTGAATTACCAAAAGGATGCAGACCGATTGGTTGTAAATGGATTTTCAAGACCAAACGGAACTCTAAAGGTGAAATTGAGCGTTATAAGGCCAGACTTGTAGCAAACGGATTCAGCCAGAGAGAGGGCATAGATTACAAGGAAACATTCTCACCAGTCTCGACAAAAGATTCTTTCAGAATCATCATGGCTTTAGTTGCACATTTTGATTTGGAACTTCATCAGATGGATGTCAAAACAGCTTTCCTAAATGGAGATCTTGAAGAGGATGTTTACATGCAACAACCCCTTGGCTTCAGGCAAGCTGATACAGAGCACCTTGTGTGCAAACTTAAGAAATCTATTTATGGTTTGAAACAAGCATCTAGACAGTGGTATCTTAAGTTCGATGAAGTTATCACTTATTGTGGTTTCAAAGAAAATCTTGTGGACCAGTGTATTTATCTGAAGATCAGTGGGAGTAAGTTCATTTTCCTTGTGCTTTATGTTGATGATATTCTTCTTGCCAGCAATAATGTTGATCTTTTGCATGAGACAAAACGATTATTATCAAATCACTTTGATATGAAGGATCTTGGTGAGGCCTCTTATGTTTTGGGCATTGAGATTCATCGTGATAGGTCTTGTGGCGTTCTTGGTTTGTCTCAGAAATGTTACATTGAGAGGATATTAAAAAGGTTTAATATGTTAGCATGTTCCCCTAGTAAGGCTTCAGTTGTAAAAAGGGACAAATTTGGCAAGTCTCAATGTCCACAAACAGAATTGGAGTGCAATCAGATGAAGAACATACCTTATGCATCTGTTGTTGGTAGTTTGATGTATGCTCAAGTTTGTACACGGCCAGACATTGCCTATGTTGTTAGTGTACTTGGGAGATATTTAAGCAACCCTGGTGAAGCGCATTGGGTAGCTGCTAAGAAAGTCATGAGATATTTACAGGGCACTAAGGATTCTATGCTTACTTATAGAAGAACTGATTCACTTGATGTAGTTGGTTACACTGACGCAGATTTTGCTGGATGCCTAGATGACCTCAAGTCTACTTCTGGATATGTTTTTGTGATGGCAGGTGGGGCTATATCTTGGAAGAGTGTCAAGCAGACACTCACTGCATCTTCTACTATGCAAGCTGAGTATGTGGCGTGTTATGAAGCCACTATTCAAGCTTTATGGTTAAGGAATTTTATCTCAGGGCTACAGATTGTTGACTCTATATCTAAACCATTGAGGATGTTCTGTGACAACTCCGCTGCGGTACGTTTCTCTCATAACAGTAAAAGTACTTCAGGCTCTAAACACATTGACATTAAGTATTTTTTGGTCAGAGAGAAAGTTCAAGAGTCACAGATTACAATGGAGCAGATTGCTACAGAAAACATGATTGCAGATCCTCTTACTAAGGGCTTGACTCCAAAAGTCTTTCAAGAGCATGTCACTAATAAGGGACTTGTTAGTTCTTTTGATGCATTTTATTAGTAGGAGTTTTGCTCAATATGTTTGCATTTGACTTTCAGTTTTATTGCATTATTATTGTTCTCAAGAATATATATATATATATATATATGCATTTTTTATGGCCATTTGTTTATGTGTACACACTTATCTATTTGCCTCCTACAGAAAATTGAGGTTATATGTGGTGTATTTACCTCATTCAGCATCTGAGGTTCTAGTCAATACACATACATCTAGTCGCTAGTAAAGCCTCATTTGATTGAGGTCTAGTGCTAGTGTTGTGGGACATCCGGACCCAGTCCCAATGAGCTTCTTTGATTGAAGCTTAAGCGTTTGGGAGACGCTTGTAGTTAATGAGACCTTCGGTATCTGTCTCATAGGGCTCATTTGGTTTTCGAGCCAGGACCAATTTGGAAATAAACATGATGATCACTATTGCATGCTATTTTCATACCACACTTTCATACTATTCAGCCCAAGTCGGTGATGTTATGAGCACTTTGACGTGTGTGGTTTCATATCGCTTTAGATGTGATGATCAATACGGTTGGGTGTTTGTAATTCTCATTCGGACCAAGACATTTGATTTAAGGTGCACTCCATTCGACACTATTTTGTTTGTGGTCACATTCAGTTTATCTAAATCGGAGAGTCGTTTTAAATAAATTTTAAAATCTAAAACTTGTGACATATGCTGCCCAAGTGGGAGATTGTAAGATTTCCTATTAGGTGGGCTAGCATAGTCAAAGATTTGTTTCCAAAATCAGTTTAGTGGTGTTGACTATAGATGGAGTAAGCAGAAAGAATCCAATATTATTGGTAAGTGATCTCTATGGAGATATTGGATTCTATTAGCACACCTTAATGGTATGAAATATTTATTACTATGTGTGGACCTAAGGTATTGTTTCCTTAATGGGGAGGAAACCCTAATTTTATTGTAGGGTTGGTCCCTACCCTCACCCCTATATATAGTTATCACTGACCCATTAAGTGAGGCTAACGACCAAAAGCAAAAGGAAAAGAGGGTAGACCAGACCAACATTGATCGTGTTGTACGAGGAGCATACAAGAAGACATTGAGGATTTTTTATTCTTCAGCCATGGATTCAGGTATGCCTAAAACTTGTCTTTGTAGTGTTTGTCGTGCATGCTTATCGATCTTCATGAATCGTTCCGCATTTATTTTCTTTCATATTTTTCTTGAGAAAACGATGATCCGCAATGAGGTTATGCTACTGCTACGTTCGTAGTTGTTGAGTCGCTTGAGGATATTTCTCTTATATGTAGCTTCTATAACAGGTCTTACCTGAAATTCTGTGCGATTTACATCAAAATTCATCTGTTGAAAACTTGGAATTCGTTGCAATTGTGTATGAGCATTGCGAGTTACCTTCGTAGCATTCAATCTCTTCTGAACCGCCTGAAGAACATTCTAATTGTCATCTCTTTTGCAATTAAAATAATCTAGAGCCCCCCCCCCCCTTTTGTTGATCCTAATAACTGGTTTTTGTAAACAAAAGATTAGCCCATGTACTCCACTTTCTAGGTTGAAGCTGTTTTGGATTATTTCTAGATTGTTTATTTGCAAATTCCCATGTGGTTCTAACACAGTATGGGTTCTTTTTTCTAGCCGGCGACCTAAGATGGCAGCGGGAAACACACTACTCGTCGGAGACGAAAGGAGATGTATGGATAGACGGAGAGAAGGAGAGAAAGAGATAAGGAGAATGAAATGGTAAAATGCTAAAGAGGGGTATTTTTGAGATAATGAAAATGGGTAACTTATCAATGTTTTATTCATAAGGGCAAAAGTGTCATTTCATAGCATTCCTTAACAGTGACTGACAGTAGGGGTTCTGAGTATAATTTGATGAAACAGAAGGGGTGGTATTATAATTGTGGCATTCTCCAGGGGGTGGCATTGTAAAATTTCCATTAATTAAATCTTTTGACATATTTCGCATTCCATATCCACATCTCAAAGAAGATTTCTCAAGACAAACGTGGCTGACCACTGACTCCCCCTTCTCTCTATCTCCCTTTTAACACCTTAGTATATAATTGGAAAAAAGAACCTTGCCCGTTTGCATTCTCCACTTCCAAATATAATGGTGTCAATTTTAGGCCTAGCCTAGATCTGCCAGATTAAAGTCCAATTGAGACCGACTCGATCAATTATTGTGCCCAGTCCATTTATAATCGGTCATTCCTAGTGCACATTGCAAGCCCGATTGGCTCCCGACCAGTTCGGCCAATTACAAGATCAACTCAACCTAACTTGTTTAGCCCATCCGTTTATATGTATATTTTGAATTTTTTTTTTTTTTTTTAATTTTTGGATAGAGCAAGGTATTTATAAATTAGTGAATGTAATTAAGTGTAAAGTCTTTTATAAATTGTTGATGATTTAATAAATATATTATTTTTTCTGAAATCTACGACAATTAAAGCCCGTTTAGGGCTTGAATGGTGTATTATCCCGTTTAAGGCCTGATTAGTAGAAGCCCATTTAAAGTCCAAAATCTGAGAGACCAGCCCAACCCAACCAGTTGATACCCACATAGACACATGGGGTGGATTGTAAAAAGACGCCCTTTCCCTAGTAGCTTTCCCCATGTGTCTGGGCATAGAGCCATGGAAGCGGGCAATGTTCTTTCACCCATATGGACATATATAATTGAAGGGAAAGGGCTCCCTAAAAGGGTAGTGTGGCTCCAACACTAGCTGAAGGGTCAATGAGAGCACTAGTTGAAGCATAAAAAAAGATAGGATTTCCTTCTTTCATGAAGGGTAAGGTGATCATTTTACCTTCCACTTTGTCTAGATGCAAGAGCCATCTTTTCTTTTTTCATAACTTAATTTTAGGGAAAATGACAAAATGCTAGCAGATACCTAGGTATCAGGTATATTAGCGAATATTGATCGTCAGATTATGGTAGCTGAATCTCTCCCTTCTATATAATGTATTATAATATGATACATATACAACCCTTCCATACTTTATACATATTCTGACCTGACATGTCAGCTTTACCAAAAAAAACCTGACGTGTCAGCCTCTACTAGTCTCTCTCTCTCTTCATCATAGCCAGAGCAACAGGTGAGCAACGGAGCCCCTTCATCCCCTTCTCTGGTCATCTACAACCTCATCTACAACCTGGATTGCCTCTATTTCTGCTGTTCAAAGAAAACATCACGGATTCTGGTTGCTGCCATTCAAAAATAACTTTAATTTTCTGTTTAGACTTTGGATTTCGATTTTTCTTTTTCAATTCTCTGAAGTGATTTTGGTTCTTTGTTCTAAATTCGTTCAAATCAATAATAATACTTGAGAAGGTCGGTTATGGATTTTGATATTAGTTTATCGATCGATCTCTATCCAGATGGACTGATTTGATTGACTTTCACTCATCAAATTGAATCTTTAAAAGGTTTTGGTCTATCTTCTTTTCGTTTTAGCAGGAAGGAAGATCTATTTTTTTTGAAATCTCTAGAAGTAGCTATAGTATTCCCACTGGATCTGAAGCAGAGGTTTCCTTTTTTTTTGTTTTTTAGAAACTCTCTAAGTCGAAGGTTCTCAATGGGTTTTCTCTCTCAGATCTCGATCTCAGTGGGAGTTCTGATTTCAGAAAAACACACGGATCAACTTCACTTCTGGTTTCAAACGAAGGTTCTCAGCGGGAGTTCAGTTTCAGAGGAAGGTTAACAGGGGGAGAACCATTCGGAAGTTAGAAACGCTACAATTTAATATAAATCGTTGATTTAATAGTGTTAAATCTCAACGGTTGAGTATTAAAAACTTTTAACCTGCTACCGATTCTCCCCCGCAGTCATCGTCTTCTTCATCACAACCATTGTCCCAAGCCCTAAGAACAGATTCAAAACCTTCCCTCTCTTCTTTTCTTTTCTTTCTTTTTCCTTGGTGGGATAAGCCGAGTAATAGATCATGCATGATCAGTAAAATTAAATACTCTCTTTCTTTCTCTTCTAATTTATTTCATCTTCTTCCTTGGTGGGATAAGCCGAGTGATAGATATTGAGTAATCAGTAAAATTAAATAGTCTAAAGAAAAGTAAGATTTCAGTTTCATAGTACCCACTGTTCCACATTACCTACTACCCAAGATTCCTGAAAGAGTAATAGACAACAAGTTGTACTAGGAAAACAGGTGGATGGACATGAGATGCAGAGGGCGGGGCCGACAAAGGGAAAGGGGACGACTTGAAATTGGCAGCAGATTATGAGTTGTTGGCAGCAGATTATGAGTTGGAGGAGTGGGGTGGTGTTTAAACCGGTAGCCAAGAGCTGGTCTTGACCATTGCGAGGAAGCCTACGTTGCACAAGGGTTTGGTGAGAGAGAGAGCAGGAGAGAGGAAGGATATGGAGAGGTACGCTGGATCGGAAGGGCTGGTCTTGATCTCCCAACACCAATAGTATGGTATTTGTCAGGGTTTACTAGTTTATTTTGACAAACTCAGGTCACTCTACCCTATAAAATTATATGCAAATCCAATAGTTGAAATTAAATTAATTAAATTCAACGGTTCTCAACTCGCTAAAATACCTGATACTTGGGTATCCTGCTAGCATTCATATCCTTCTCCCTTAATATTAAAGATAATGACCTACATTTTGTACAAGTTAATCATAACATGCATTTTTCTATTTGGTCTAGGACAATTATTTAAGGGTTTTCCTTCTTTTGTGACTGGGGTAGGTTACATAAAATAATGTAATGGATGATATTATATTATTATTCTGACAAGATTGGATAAAATGGAGATTAAAAATCAATTATTTAGTATCTTTCATTTTATTAATAAAAGAAGTTCAAACTTGCAAGCCCACTAAATAATTGGTTTTATGGTTTTATGGTTTTTGGGTTTTAAGCTGATCTTAGTTTATAACGGTCACAAAATCGAAGAAAACCATTTATTATTTGTTTTCATTATCTTACTTCCCTATTTTGATAACCTGACTCACTTCTCATTTTACATTTAATTGGTTCAACATATTTGGTTTGAATCAATTTATTGACTGAATCAGGCCGGGATATGGAAACTACCTTCTTCCATCGTTTGTTTCTTATGTAATAACATTGTTGAAGAAGGTGATGATCACACACATGATTATGTATTTTTCGATTCACAGCACATCACAAAAGGTGACTTTGGCTTGTAAGAAAGAAGAAGTTAACACGAAATATAAGGGTAGTTCTCATTTATTGTAAGATTTTTGCCACACTTTGATTTTAGGGTTCTGCTTTCCATTGAAATGTCATTGAGAACCTTTTTTCTAATATTAAATATTTTTCAGCATAGATTCCATTTATTCAACGAGCAGAATTGGCTCAGGACAAGGCATGGAACAAGAGGTTACTATTTAATCAACTTTCTTGATCACTTGATTGTCTAAATATATATATATATATATTTTTAAATAGGAAATTCAAAGGAAAAATTTTCAAGTAAAATTTTATTTGCACCAAAAAAAAATGTGCAATGAATAATATGGGGCCTAAGAAAATAGAGATATCGGGTATAAATGCCCAAGGACCTGAGTGATTGCTAATCCAAGCTTCTGTTGTTTGAAAGGTTCAAGAGTTTACATCTAGACTTTACCATCATGATAAATTAGGTCTAGGTTGTTATAGATTGAGACATTTTTTCAATCTTCCTTTGGAACAAAATATCCAGGATAATGAATGATTAATGACCCATGTCTCTGATGAATTAATGTGTAGGTTTGCTAGTGGAATTTAATAAAATTATAATTAAAAATCACTATCAAAGAGAGAAGAAAATAGAACAAAGATTCCATATTGAACAGAGAACAGAGATACAAAATGGCTAGAAATATCAAATTGCTTATTCATTTGCGAGGGATTTTGCGAGCTGAAGAAATGTGGTCACAGATTCATTATTCTAGGTCTTTTGTTGGAGGCTAATGTGAAGAGAGAGCAGACATGTTGCAAGGCAAACCCAAGGCTGTCTGAAGAGCATTTCTTTGCTGGTCGCTTTGCCAATAATGAGAGGAGGAACAGGTTCGGACAAAGAAACTGTGAGCAGGCTCATGAGGGAGGCGTCCTGCCGACGCAAAGTAGCAACACCAACGGCATCATCAGGGCATGATTTGGAACCATCGATATGACCAAAGAGATCCTGACTGATGAGAAAAGGGCTACCTACGCCTTCCATAGAAGATAGTTGAAGTTAGCGAGACGCTGGGAGAGAAAGTGATGTGATGATCCATAGGTAGGTGGAGAAGGGGAAGGGCTGGTGGTGATGCTAGAGGCGGCGGAGTGCCTATCAAGAGTAGCAGGGCTGACATGGCACCTACGATCGATAAACAAAGAGGAGAAAGGGAGCGAGGGATTGAGAAGATGAGACCGATTAGGGTGAAGAGAGGTAGGCCTTTGTGGCCCTTGATACCATGTTAACACAAGGTTTTGGATGTTAATGTCCTGTATATTTAATTGATAATAAGAGTATTTATAAAATAGAGTACAAGAGAATGCAACCCTAATTGGTTGAGATATTTGGCTAAAATAGAACATATAAAATATAGGCTTTCCAATTGGAAGAAAGAGGAATATTGAGTCTGCTAATAAGCATGTAGAATATTCTTCCCTAGCATTTTTTGGGCATGTGAATACGGTTCTTCCAAAGCATTACTGACAGAAGAAGATGCATGTTTTTATTTTTTTTGGGGGGGTTGGGGGTGGTTAGAAAGATGCATGTGTATTTCAGTATAATATTGAATTTGTGAACATTGTACCGTGTACAACAACTAATCAAATGACAATCAAATCTCTAAATATAGGAACAGCGATACATATTAACGGCCCGATATATACATTAAGGGCCCCATTGACAACACTCTTGATTCCTGATTCCATTGATTTTTGTTTCATGGGAACAGATTGAGAGTAAAATTTTGCTTGGTAACACTGGTCTAATTTTTTGTTCTTAGAAATTAGACCATGGTCCAAATTACCCCCAAAAATCAAGAATTATAAAACATAAAAAATCTGCTAAAACAAAACTCGTGAAACAAATCACTTACGAGATAAAAGGACCCCAATTTTTTCTGGCAAACTCGCGTCATCTAAAATTTCTCCCAAGACGACCTATACAAGGAAGACGTCTTCCTTCTCTAAATTTCTCCCTAGGAGACCTTCGTAAGAAGACGTCCTCCTCTCTGTTTTCCTGTACGGTTTCAGGAGCTTTAGCGGGTGGACGTCTCTTAGATAACTCTGCTGTTCAACACCTCTGTCTCTCTCTCTCTCTCTCTCTCTCTCTCTCTCTCTGATATGACTTTTAATTGCAGAGAATCTAATATCTTTTAAAACCTATTTCTTTCTTTTGTTCAATGATATATTTGTCATGCTTTCTTCTCTGTATGTGATATAATATTATTTTAGTGTAATGATGATCTGTTTTTTGGATTTTAATTGATGCAAAGGGCTCTGAAACAATCCAATGCCACAAAATGCATTTTATATTTTCATTTGGGTCAGGTTGAGTCCATACAAATTGGCTGCAGTGATGTTATTTTTCAGCCTCTGTTTTGCGTGTGCAACATATTTTGTTTCTCTTGCAATTACAACTCAACTTAATTCCATCCAACAGTTGCCCTCCTATATTATATATCCAATCATCGTGAACCTAAAATAAAAGCTACTATCAAATTTTTCCTCTCATGTGCTCTAAATTTTCTAGTTATTCAATCTTAATTCTGTGTCACATGGTCGAGTGTAATGCGAGAGGGAATGATAAGTTTAACATTATTGGTTTTAGATCATGATCAAATTTTATTTATACAATATTTTTTTAATTGTTTGTACAAGTATAATGATTGAAGGTGTTATATTATGTGTATATTAGAATTTAAAATAAAATAGAGTTTCAAACGTGAAATGGGAATTTTGTAATTATCAGGCTATAGATGAAAATGATTTTTTTTATTTCTTTATCAATCGTTGATTCTGATCTAAATTAATTTTAAAAGTACTTTCTTGATGATTTACCAATAGATGATCTTGATCTCAGAAATCGCAAAATCACAAAAAAAAAAAAAAAAAAAAAAAAAAAAAAAAATCACTTTCAAACAGAATCAATGAATTGAAAACAAAAATGTTGTCAATCAAGCCCTAACAATTACTTGTTAACCAAGATTCATCCATGAAAAATGTACTCCAACTCCAGCAACACTGCCATCATTGTGGGTCGGCCCCAACTTGCATCGGCAACGCATCTCCTTGCAATCCGCCCCAATTGCTTCAATGATTGTTGAGAGTAACTCCCTTCAAGCCGTTGATCCACAATGGTTTCAAGTGATTCCCATCCTTTATTGTAGGCCCGTTGTTTTGACAAGCGTGCATCAGAAAGTGGCCGACCACTGAAAACCTCAAGCAATACTACACCAAAAGAGTAAACATCAGACTTTTTTGTCAATTTCCGACTTCTCTTGTATTCAGGATCAATATATCCAGCGGTTCCCGTCACAAGAGAACCAAAAAAGGGATCATATAATGAAGTATCTGTTATTGATATTCCAAAATCAGCTATCTTTGCTACAAAGTTCTCATCCAATAGTATGTTGGATGTCTTAACGTCCCTATGGATTATAGCACCCTCTCCCCATGTGTGGAGGTAGTTGATCCCACGTGCAACTCCTATGCAAATCTCTAATCTCTGCTTCCATGTCAATGGTGGAAGATCACTGCCAAAGAGATGCTTCGATAGATCCCCATTTGCCATATACTCATACACCAAAGTCATCTCATTCTTTTCCTTGCAGAACCCAATCAAGGAAACCACATGTGTATGCTTGAGCTTTGATAGCATCTGAATCTCTGTCTCAAATGCTACCCGGCCTTGTCCATATATAGAAGGCAGATGGGCACGCTTGAATGCTGCCTGAGTACCATCATATAGGACGCCCTTGTAAACTGTACCAAAGCCACCCTCTCCGATCACCAATGAGTTATCAAAATTCTTTGTTGCAGCTCGAATCTCTGCTTTTGTGAACAAATTATTACCATCTCTATCAATAGTTTTTGTACCATTTGGATTCAGACTTCCCCGGGTGAATTCAAATAATAGTTCATCTTGCTTCTCTGCCACTTGAAACAAATTATTATCAATTCTATCAATAGCTGTGGAGCAATTTGGATTCGGACTTCCTCCGATGAATTTAGACAATAGTTCAGCTTGGTTCTCTGCCACTGGAAACAAATTATTATCATCTCTATCAATAGCTGTGGAGCCATTTGGATTTAGATTATCTTCGGTGAATTTAGATAATTCAGCTTGGTTCTCTGCCATTGTGAACCTCTTACCAACTCTATCGGTAGTTGCGTAGCCACTTAGATCCAGACATCCTCCGAGGACTTTAGAAACTCTAGCAACAGTGTTGTTGATTCCGGTAGTTCCATTATATAGTGGGTGAGAACCAACGGGATTGTCTTTCATAGGGCACGTTTTTTCTCTCTGCCTACGTAAAGATGCAAGAAAAGATCCAAGATTGGAGATAGAAGCTTTATCTCCTTTTAATTTTCGCAGCGTACTTTTCCACTCTTCTTTGCTATTTATGTTGGATAAGTAAGACCCCAACATCTCGAGAATTAAAGGCAATCCTTCCGAATAACGTATTATATCATGTGAAAGTTGCATATACTCTTGAGGAGGTTCATCCATGGAAAATGCATGCAAACTAAATAGTTCAAGAGATTCCTCACGGTCCAGCCTTTGAAGCCAACAGATTTTATCTTTAACAACTTTTGCCACATTCAAGATATGTTCATTAGTGGTTGTTATAATGACCCTACTTCCTTGACCAAACCAATTGAGTTCACCGGCTAAAGCATCTACCTGTTCTTTATTGTCCACATCATCAAGGACAAGAAGAACCTTTTCTTTGCAAAGATGGTGTTCTATCAATTTTTTCCCTTTATGATAATGACCTACGTCAAGGTCTATTTTGAAGATATCTTTAAGAAGTCGTTTCTGCAAAGACACAAGCCCCATGCATTGCATTGCTTGTTTGCTAACATCTGAAATAAAACTATATTTCTTGAAGTTTGAAAGGATGCGATTATAGACAATCTTAGCAATGGTCGTCTTCCCAATGCCACGGGAACCACAGATTCCTATGAACTGAACATCATCGGAACTCATACTTAATAAAGATAACATTTCCTTAACACGAGAATCTATACCAATAGGGTATTTGCATTCATCCAAATGCGTGTTACTGACCAATTCATCCAGAATCCTTCTGATAACTAATTCAACAATCTTTCCTTGGTCCCTACAATCATTTCATATCAAAAAAGAAAATCATAACAATTAATGACATCAAAATATCTAGTAAAAAAAAAACTTATTATTTTATGCTTATTTAGAATGGAAAGCAATCAGAATAAACATTGGTTAGAATTTAGCATTAGTAAAAATTAGAAATATGCATCACTATATACGAATTAGGGGTGTGACGACTTGAACACAAATATGAGTGATAATAGATTAGAAAGATAGTCTAATTTACTACGTTATCCCAACACTAAGTGACTATGAGCTATTAAATATCCTACATCATAAGGAAATCTGAATCTCTATGATAAAACTAACAATTTTGGCATCAAACATTATTGAAAACCCCTGATAATATGTTAAAATGGGTTTAAAATGACTAATTTCTTGAAAAATCTTGAACCACTTAAGATACAAGGGGAATGGTCTAACACATGGTTCACTATGGTCGATCAATAAGATACCCTAGTCCAACCATTGCACCAAATTTTCCGTATTTGCACTCAAGTGGGATATGAATGAAAGGCAACATTCTTATCAAACAAATAAATATAACCCTTATGTTTAAAGACTTTGTATCCATAAGCAAATTTTAGTGATAATGTTTGATTTTGATAAGGTATGCAATTCAGTTGAAGTTATTATAAAAAGCTTTATAATCAAACTATATATCGGGAGGGGTGGAGAGAAAATAGCTAAAGCTGGAAGCGGAATGGGCTAATGAAATGAAAATAAAGAGATAATCATTATAAAGTTTAAGATACCATAATGAGAATACATTCAAAAAATTTTTATGGGATTAGACTTACGTATTTTTGTCAATAACTTCTCCTTTCAAACTCCCCACCACTCTCAAAGCTTTCCTCCAACTATCTACAATATGGGGCTCAAAATTCTTCTTGTGCTCTCGAAATGCTTCTTCAAAACTTCCGATCTGATTCCGAACATGGGATGGATCAACGTAAAAGAATATGGGCAAGACCAGTTGACCGTTGGATATATGGCATTGACGAATCTGAGCAAGTTCCAGAAGGCACCATTTGCTGTTGGCATATCCTTGTGAGAAGACAGGGATAGAGATTTTGGAGCCATCGATTGCTTTAAGCAAGGAGGGTCCAATGGCTTCACCAGTCCAGAGATTTTCGCTATCAATAAAAACATTGATTCCCTTGTCTTTCATAATTAAGTTAAGGAAGCTAGTGAAGCTATTACGAGTATCTTCGCCCCTGAAGTTGAGGAACACATCATAGCTAGAAAATCCAGTTGTGAAGGTGAAGGTGGAGGAAGCCCCATCTAGAGCCGCCATGAACTTGAAATTGTTGCAGAGAATATTAGATCTTGATTTTACAAATTGACTTTAAAATAGGAAGTTTTGTGTTGATTCAACGAACCTTCTGCGAAATTATTGTTAACGGAGTATAGACTTTTGTAACTTTCTGTCTCTATGTTGACTATTTAGAGGAGTTGATTAGAAAACTTCGGCGTGCCTTCCACGAATTGAAGTAAGAGACATTTGACGTCGTTGAGGGATTTATTTATATATTTTTCTGTCTGTGTAGAGTCTGCTTTTAATAGAGTTTGGTGGAACTATGGGATCAAACAGAATAACATATTACGGTCATAATAAGGCAGTTTGGGACGTGTTAGACTTAGGACTGGACCCACAAGGCCAAACCTTTACCGATATGTAATCTGTATGGCGCCTAATGAAAGAAGCTATGCATCTCAATAGATTGCATGGTAGTATGGTAATAAGTTAATCCTTTTCTGCAAGCACAGAGAAAAGTGGATTTTCTTTTTGGGAAAATGTGGCTTCTGTAATTGCCTGATGCTAATGAGAGTGCGAAAGTATTCACAGAGGGATCACTTTTCATTGGCTGGGCTGGTTAACAAAGGAGCTACACTCATTTATAGAAAACATTCCCCCTCTCTTTTTTTTTTGCGCCAAAGTTGGTTGCCCTAGGGACCAGCCGACAGGGATCACTAAGGGTGGAGTGGGAGGATTGGGATCCTCTCGAACACCAACGATCCTCCAATGACTCATTCAAAGGTTGAAAAGCTTGGACATATATTCCCAGGTGTTGACATGTATTGGAATGTGTGACCAAGCTCTTGCAGCCCTTAGATGATCGTTGAAGGGGCGTTGGAAGATGCAATCGTTGGAGAGGAGCCTGATCCGGAGTGAGAGTGCTTCACGGTATATGTGGTGGAGAGGCTCGAACTAGAGACTTAAGCTCAAGCCTACCTATACAAGACAGCCATAATTAAACAACCAAATCAAGCTGTGTCCATGAAGACAGATTGTTAACTTTGGACCAAGGTAAATTCAGTTTATTTCCTCAACTAATAGGCAAATAAACTTTAGGCTGAAAGAGAAATCATAGTTAAATTTGGACCAAGGTAAATCGTTGAAGTTGGCAATCTGAGTGGCTTTTTTTATTTTATCTAAAGTTGCTTCCTTTAATTTTTAATTCTTAATTATTGTCATCGAGCTCTCCATATGTAATTTCTCCAAGGTGATTAAAGCCCGGTGAGACTCGGTTTCAGGACCAAGGATGAGATTTCTGGGTCAGGCTGGGTTAGACTTAGACTATGTCCTTCGGTTGGGCCTGGGTTTTTAAAATCTCGCCCAATCCGACTTAGTTGCACCCTTTATGGCAGGTCACATGGAATTGAAAAATATTAAAAAATCATTTTACTATGTAATTAAATCTTCCTACAGATTTCGCAATCCCTCTACACATAAGATTTCTCAGGACAGACGTGGCTGACTTCCCCTTACTCTCTCTATCTTCTTTTTAAAGGAAAAAGAACCCTGCCCAGTTATATTCTCCAATTCCAAACACAGGGGTGTCAATTTCAGGCTCGACCTGATCGAGACTGCCTGATTAAAGCCCGACTGAGACTCACCCGATTAATTATTGTGCTGGATGCCAAGCCCATGCATTTATAACATGTCATTCCTGCCTAATTGGCTACCTACCAGCCTAGCCGATTACAAACTCAACTCAGCTTAACCGGTTTAGTCCGACCATTTATATGTATATTTTGAATTTTTTTTTTTTTTTATTAGAGCAAGGTATATATTGATATTTTATCAATTAGTGAATGTAATTAAGTGTAAAGTCTTTTCCAAATTGTTGACAATTTAATAAATATATTATTTTTTCTGAAATCTAAGATAAATAAAGCCTGTTTAGGGCTTGAATGGTGCATTAGCTTGTTGAAGGCCTGATTAGTAGAAACCTAGTTAAAATCCGAAACCTAATCAAGACCTACTCATTCATTATGTAGGCAGGTCACAAGGGTAAATGCTCGATCGAGACCAGCCCCGTCCGTCCAATTGATATCCCTACACAGACACATGGGTGGACTGTAAGAAGACGCCCTTGCCCCAGCAGCTCTCCCCATGTGCCTGGGCGTAGAGCCATGCAAGCGAGCAAGGTTCTTTCACCTATATGGCCATATATAATTGAAGGGAGAGGGTTCCTTAAAAGACAGTGTGGCTCCTGCACTAATAGAAGGGTTAATGAGAGCACTAGTTGAAGCATAAACAGGAATGGGTTTAATTTCCTTCTTTCATGAAAGGTGCGGTAGTCATTTTACCTTCCACTATGTCTAGATGCAAAAGTCACCTCTTCTTTTTCCCATAATTTAATTTTAAAGACAATGACCTACATTTCGTGCAAGCTAATCATAACATGCATTTTCCTATATTGTCTAGGACAATTATTCCTTCTTGTGACCGGGTTAGGTTAAAAAAAAATAATGTAATGGCCGATTTTATAATATTATTCTGACATGATTGGATAAAATGGAGATTAAAAAGTAGTTATTTAATATCTTTCATTTTATTGATAAAAAAGGTTCAAACTTGCAAGCCCACTAAATAATTGGTTTTATGGATTGTGTTTTAAGCTGATCTTAAATAGTTTATAACGGTAGCAAAATTGAACCAAACCATTTATTATTTGTTTTCATTATCTTACTCTCCTATTTTGATAACCCAACTCACTTCTCATTTTACATTTAATTGGTTCAACTTATTTGGTTTGAATCAATTTATTGATTGAAACAGGTTGGGGTATGGAAGCTACCTTCTTCCATCGTCTTTGTTTCTTACGTAATGACAATGTTGAAAAAAGTGATGATCACACAAATGACTATGATTTTGTAGATTCAAATCCTATCACAAAAGGTTACTTCAGGTTGTAAGAAGGAGAACGTTAACACGAAATATAAGGGTAGTCCTTATTTATTGTAAGATTTTGCGACAATTTTATAAAATTTTCAAGTAAATTTTATTTGCACAAAAAAAAAATGTACAATGAAGAATATGGAGCCTCAGAAAATAGAAATATAAGCTTTGTTGTCGGAGTTTTTGGCTATTGCCTGGTTTTATTTGTTTATTTTCTTCTTTCTTCTTTTTAATACAAATTGATCCCCTCAGAGGAAGAAAAAAAAAAACAATGAACATGAATGAATACTCTTTGTTTTTTTTGAATATTGGAATAACTGTAAAATTAATGTCAATAGATATATTAAGCCAAAAGAGTTGAGGTCTATTATGTCATGTAGGATTATATGATAAATTGGAAAAAAAAAAAAAAAAACTCCTTTCATAAAAGTTGTACGAAATTAAAAAAAAAAAAAAAAAAAAAAAAGAGTTGTACAATGTTGTTCAGCAACATAAGCATAATGTATGATCTCTAATCATTAAAAGCATTACCTTGTCATGTTGGTAGTGAGCCGAAACAGAACTTGGTAATGGCTCACCTAAGTTCAGTTTCCTCAAACAACATTTGGAAAGAAGCAAGCATCTTTTCGACTTCCTTCATTGGCGGCCTATCGTCGCTTCTATCATTCAAGCAATTTCTTGCAAGCTCAGCAACTCTAAATAATTGTTTTCTATTCCCACCATTTACTATTTGGTCATCAAGAATATGAAAAAGCTTCCCATCTTCCATTGAAGATACAAAATACATTGCTAGAGCTATATATTCCTCAGATTCATCTTGAAAAATTGGCTTTTTACCAGTCAAAAGTTCAGCTAGAACAACTCCAAAACTATAAACATCACTTTTATCAGTTAGTTTACCATTAGACAAACATTCTGGGGCTAAGTACCCATGAGTCCCCTGAAGTATTGTTGTTTCTTGAGGTTTATCCAGAGGAACCAATCTTGAAGCTCCAAAATCACATATTTTAGCATCGTAGTTATCGGATAGTAGTATATAAGCAGACTTGACATCCCTACGAATTATAGGCACTCAATGAGAAGAGTGCAAATAGGATAGTGCATCAGCTGTTTCTACAACAATTCTTAAATGATTTTCCCATGAAAGAAAGACTTTTTTATTCTCACCATGAATATGTCTAAAGAGACTCCCATTAGAGAAGAACTCATAAACTAACAATGGGTCTCTATTGATTGTGAGAATATTTCTTGTATTTCATTTACTAGGTAATAGTATATATACATGAGTACATGAGACAATAGATTGATTTAGTTACCTATGGAAGATCGGATTACAATCAGATTCTTCCAAGAGTAATAGAACACAATTTTTAAGTTTCCAACTACAGAAGATAGGACAATAAGAAATCTGAGATCTTGTGGAGCTTGATATCACATGTGAGATTGTGATGCTGATGTGGAAATCTTATCGCCCAAGTATCTGTGAGTTGGAGCGTTGATCTTCAATATTGGTCAATACACCCCCTCAAGTTGTAGGTGGAGGAGATTGAACCTTCAACTTGTCCCTCAGGAATTGGAATCGTGCGGTGGCAAGAGGTTTAGTGAGAGCATCAGTGAGCTGATCAGTTGTGGAGATAAATTGCACAGTCAGCTGACGATTGGCCACACGTTCACGAACGAAGTGGAAATCAATCTCTACATGTTTGGTGTGAGCATGGAGCACTGGATTGGCCGATAGATATGTGGCACCTATAATATCACACCACAGGACTGGGGGGCCGTGAATAGGAAAGCTTAATTCCTGAAATAGAGATTCCAGCCATATAAGTTCGACAGAGGCATCCACTAATGCTTTGTACTCAGCTTCAGTGGAGGAACGAGCCACAGTTTTCTATTTGCGAGAGGATCAGGAGATCAGGTTTGACCCAAGGTAGATGGCGTAAGCACCAGTGGACCGACGACCGACGATCAAAACTGTCACCAACCCAATCGGCATCTGAGAAGGCCTAGAGCGTGGCCTTGGAGGAGTGCTCAACCAAGAGACCGAGGGAGCAACTTTGTTTGAGATATCGGAGAATGTGCTTGACATGACTCCAGTGATCCATAGTTGAGGCATGCATATGTTGGCACGCCCTATTCACAGCGAAAGCCACATCTGGACAGGTAAGGGTCACATACTGCAAGGCGCCCACAATGGGATCATCAAAGGGAGCACCCCCTGAAGGCAATGTCGGTTCTATCACAACCATAGGAGTGTGAACCGGTTTGCAATCAGTCATGCCTGAGCGTGCCAGTAGGTCATGGATATACCTGGACTGACAGAGAAGAATACCATTGGGTTGTGGTACTGCCTCAATGCCCAAAAAGAAACCCAAGGGGCCAAGATCTTTGATAGAAAATTCAGCCACAAGTTTGGCAATTAGAGCAGTGACCTATGCGGACGAATTGCCTATGACAAGTATGCCATCAATATAAACCAAAAGATACAGGAGATGGCCATTAGACTTATAAATGAATAAAGATGGATCATTCTGTGATGCAACAAAACCCAAATGAAGGAGGAACGTGGAGAGCCTATGAAACCACGTTCGAGGGGCCTGTTTGAGGCCATACAAGGACCTATGTAGGCGGCACACATGATTGGTCCGATTGGGGTTGCAAAACCCTGTGGCTGATTCATAAATACCTCTTCTATGAGGCGACCATGCAGGAATGCATTATGGACGTCAAGTTGACGGAGTGACCAGCCTTGAGAGATAGCTATAGCAAGTATGGAACGAATAGTGGTTGCCTTAACCACTGGGCTAAATGTATCGGTATAATCAATCCCGTGCTGTTGGTGAAACCCTTTTGTGACTAACCGAGCCTTATACCATTCCAAGGACCCATCTGCTTTGCACTTAATGCGGTATACCTATTTGCATCCGACAAGGTTCATGTGGGGCAGGCATGGGATGAGGGACCAGGTTCCATTTTTTATGAGTGTATTAAATTCCTCAGTCATGGCAAGGCGCCATTGAGGGTGCTTCTTTGCTTCAGAGAAACAACTTGGTTCAAGTATGGCAGAAGCAGTAGTAGTCAAAGCATGCGGGGTAGGGGGTTGTTTGTGAGAGCGCAGGTGCATAGGGTGGAGGCGGGCTGAGGGAGCAGGTGGTAGGGAAGGTGGGGCCGGGTTAGGATTGGAGATGGTGGAGGTAGAGGGTGGTAGGGAAGGATTTGGTGTTGGTGCATTATAGAGTTCCCTTAGTGGTCAAGTGTGGGTTGTGGAGGTAGGGGAGGGCGATGAGGAGGAAGTGTGAGATGGAGGGGTTTGGGGAGATGGGGGGTGACAGGCGATAGAGGCAATGGAGAGAGGGGGCGCAATGTTGGTAAGGGATTACCACGAAATGGAACTGTATTGGGGGCAGAAGCCCATGGAGAAGATGGTGAGACCAGGGGAGAGGGAACCACAGGAGGCCGAGAAGCAAAAGGAAATACACTCTCGTCAAAACGAACGTGACGAGCGATATATGTTCTATTGGTAGAGAGATCGAGACACCTATACCCTACATGAGAAGGAGGGTAACCAAGAATAACACATGGAATAGAGCAATGGCCTATTAGGCTCTTGATACCATATTGATTGTGAGAATATTTCTTGTATTTTCATTTACTAGGTAATAGTATATACACATGAGTACATGAGATAATAGATTGATTTAGTTACCTATGGAAGATCGGATTACAATCAAATTCTTCCAAGAGTAATAGTACACAATTTCTAAGTTTCCAACTACAGAAGATAGGATAATAAGAAATCTGAGATCTTGTGGAGCTTGATATCACATGTGAGATTGTGATGCTGATGTGGAAATCTTATTGCCCAAGTATCCTTGAGCTGGGGCGTTGATCTTCAATACTGGTCAATAGTCTCCAAGCAACAACCCAAGAGCTTCATCGTGTGTCTGTGATTGATTTGAGAGAGGATAAAACCCTCATTTATAAATTGTACAATCTGTCTTTTGTCTAACGTTTTGGATTTCTTAATGGCAACTATTTGGCCAATTTGTAAGATTCCCTTATAAATTGTACCAAACCCTCCTTGCCCAATTATTCGACTCTCATGGAAGTTATTGGTTGCCTTCTTTAACTCTTTTCTGGTGAAAAACTTTCCAATTTCTTTGACCGCTTTATGCATAATAGCCATTTGTTGTTCCAATAACAAGCTTTTATCTTGTTGAAAATGTGTTGCAGCTTTGAAATCTGGTGTTTTGAACCACTTACCAACTCTATCAGTAGCTACAGAGCCGTTTGGATCGAGATATCCTCCCATTAATTTAGATATTGTAGCTCAAATCTCTACTATTGTGAACCACTTGTCTCCATCTCTTTCAGTAGACATGGAGTGATTTAGATCCAGACATCCTCCGAAGATTCTAGATGCTATAGCAACAGTGGTGTTGTTTCCAAAGGTTCCATGAAGTGGAGGGTGACAACTAAGGGGATTATTTTTCATACGACATGTGTACTTTCTTTGTTTGCGTAAAGATGCAAGCCTGGAGATAGAAACTTTACCTGCTTTCAATTTTTGCAATGTTGTTTTCCACTCTTCTTTGTCGCTTATGTCTAACAGATAATACCCTAACGCCTCTAGAGTTGAAGGCAACCCTCTCGAATAGCGTACTATATCATGTGAGAGCTTCATATAATCTTCAGGAGGATCATCCTTTGAAAAGGCATGCCAACTAAATAGTTGAAGAGATTCCTAATGGTCCAACTCTTGAGGCCAATAGATTTTCTCATTATCAATTTTAGCCACTATCAAGATATATTCATCTTTGGTTGTTATTATGATTCGACTTCCTTGACCAAACCAATTGAACTCACTGGCCAAAGCATCTAGTTGTTCTTTACTATCCACATCATCAAGAACAAGAAGAATGTTTTCTTTGCAAAGCCTTTCTTTCATCAATTTTTTTCCTCTATGATCATGACCTATATCAAAATCTGTTTTGAAAATATCCTTAAGTACTCGATTCTGCCAAGAAGCAAGATCTGTGCATTGCTTTGCTTGTTAACTAACATCTGAAATAAAACTATGCTTATTAAAGGCTGAAGGATAGCAGTTATAGACAGCCTTAGAAATGGTTGTCTTCCCAATTCCACTCCAACCAGATATTCCTATGAATTGAACATCATGAGAACCAATGCTTAATAAAGATAATAGATCTTCTCCATGGGAATCTATGCCAATCGGGTATTTACATTCAGCCAAGTATGTGCTACGAACCAGATCATCCAAAAACCTTTTAGCAACTAATTCAACTATCTCTGCTTGATCCCTGCAATCATTTCATATCAAAAGGAAAATCGCAACAACTAATGAAACAAAAATATTTAGTTAAAAAAACAAAAGATATAAATTTTGAGTTTTTGTAGGATGTAATGAGAAATAAAAACTAGAGAAAATTGAGTATAAAAAAAAATATATATATATATATATATATTAAAAATATGCATCCTTACATTTATAAGTAGGGTGTGGAAGCTTAAATGCAAATATCACTGGAGTGATAAGTAAGCATCAAGATAACATAATATACTATTTTATTCCAACACTAAGTGACTATGAACTGTTAAATTCCTACATCATAAGAGGAAATTTGAATTTCTATGATTAACATGAGGATCCAGGGCCTTGAACAAATTAAGAAATCCTAGTGATAAGTTAAAGTCGTTCTAAATATCCTATTTCTTGAAAAATCTTAAATCGCTTGAGATACAAGGGTAGGATCTAAGGAAGGAATGGCAACATTCTGTTGGATATGTATGTCCATCAAACCTGGTTTCTTAATAAGATTGTTTAATTTTATTTATGCATGTCATTTATTTATTGGGCTTGTAAGTTGTTCCATGGGTTTTCACCCAAAATTGTTCTCAGCTAAGGATAGGACCGGACATCCTGTTCATATGATCGTTATATTGTATGTCACCAGGGATGTGATTCTGGTACATAAATGTAAGTACACATACTGTGTGTGTATAGAAAAGAATCTGGTAAGAATCTCGCATATATTACTATCAGTTGTGTGAGGACGAGATTCATACCCGTCACTTGACCTTTGAATTGAGAGATCCTATTTGTTGCAGTGTTGTATCACGTGTTTTATATCGGTGTGTTAAATACGTTGTCCTATATTGTTAATGAAAGAAATCGTCAACATGGGATCCACTACTCTTAATTGGGGAACATCGAGGAGAGAGAATGTCTGTACTTGATCAGATAGAAATCTGGTACTAGTGTCATTTTTTGTAAATTATTTACAAAATTAAATTTTATTTGAAATATTTTTTAGTGTCCGATCATGTTTACAGAATCTCTGAAATAGACATGTACAATGAGTTGGGGTTAAGTAGTATTAAATTACATGCCATGTAGCTCATTATGGGATATTGAAAAAGTAGAAGGTCTTATGTGCAAATTAAATAGTTAATATTGCATGACAAGATTTGAGAATATTAAATGGTTAATTTTCTTTTTATTTATGGTAGTGGATAAAATATAATTTGAATATATTTGTCATCCACGAAGATAGCAATCTCTTTTAGATTCTATCTCTTCCCACTTTAGAAGCAAAGTAGCTGTTCAATTTGGATACTGTTCTCTACCACCAAGATTTGGTTTTCCTTGTTTATGAAACAAATATTTGACCAATAGAGAAAACCCTAAAACAAGTTTTGTTATATAAGGGATAAGGGAGAAAGAGATTTAGTTTTTAGAACTTCCTCTCTTCTCTCCCATGTTTTTTTTTTTTTTTTTTTTTTTCCATTGTGAGTGAGTGTGTATGAAGGAGAAAACTTTAATGGCGATTATTCTTCTTCAATTGAACGTGGATCATAGTTTTAAAGTGTTGAGATCGATCTCTACGGTTGCTCAAGTGTGAAAAAACTATTATTTGGAAGAGGAACTTCAATTGCGGTTCTAAGGTAAACCATTTCTTTCCTATGTGATTAATTTTTTGTACAGTGATTTCGAATGCAAGAGATCCCAATCCGATCCCTTCCGCTATGCGATTGGATTTCCACCAACAATTGACATCAGAGCCTTATTCTTCTGTTCGAAATCATTATTTTGCATAAAATCATAAGGTTCTTCAATATTATTGACCATTAATAGTTAATGGTAGAATAAGGTTTTAATGTTTCATCGGATGAAAGATATGTTGTACAATGGATGATCCGATGAAAAGTAGCCAAAGTTGATACTGTTTCGATCATATATATATATATATATATATCTCGGATTTCATGTTATTATTGTAACTAGGGGTGTCAACCGGTCGGGCCGGTCCGGTTTCGATCGGGCTTAATCGGGCTTGAAGACTTTCAAAGGCTACACCATATCCGCCCATTTAACTAATCGGGCTTAATTATTGAGGGCATGGTACACTTTATATTCGGTCGGTCGGTCTCGGGCTATAATCGGGCTATCTTAATCGGGCTTTAGTTGGGCCTTAATCGGGCTACAGATATGTTTAATGTTAAACGGGCTTTAACTGGTTTTTAAACGGGTCCTCTTTAAAATGTGCTCTTATATTCCGGCCCACTCATGCAAGCCCAAAAAAATGAAAATAAATTAATAAATGATACCAAATATAACCATTATTTAAAATGTGAATATGTCTTTACTTTTTACTTTTTATTCTTTAATTTGGGGGGTAAATTAGGTATTCTACAATCATTAAAGGGTCGGGCCAAGTCGGTGCACAATAGACTGATCTCGGTTGGGCGTTATTCGGTCGGTCTTGGTCGGGCGTCCGACTGTCCAAGTAGCAAAACCGAGACCGAAACCATTTATAAACGGGCCGGGCTCAAGCCCGACACGTTTAATAAACGGTCCGGGCCGGGCCGGTCTATAAACGGTCGGTCCCGATCGGTTTAATCGGGTTGGGCCACGAATTGACACCCCTAGTTGTAACCAATACCATGATTATTTTAATTTATTTTCAATAGGAATGGTATTCAATTGTAATGATTGCTTTCAAATAGCAAATTGACAAACTAATGCGTGAAACAGTGAAAGTGAAACCAAAGGCCATAAGGCCTCTCTTGAATTATGAAGGGAAATTCTCTCACTGTGTTTTGTTATTCGATTCCTTTCCAATCCCCACTCTTCCCTCTCTTAACATAATAAATACCCTCCTTCCTGTTTCCCTCCCTCCCAACACCCTCACCTCTTCACTGCAAATCCTCTCCTGGAAAAAGAAAAAAAGAAAATAACAAATTTCATTTCATGGCTTCTTCCTCTGTTCCACTCTTCAGTGAGACCCATAGCCAGGGTGAGTTTTTAGTGAGTTCTTTCTTTTCTTGAGCATTCTTACTCTGTTTCTATTTACATATTAACTGAAGAAATGCCAAATCTACATAGTTGGCGGTGAGATTGAATAAAACGGAGGTGAAGACAAGGAGAAAAATTAAATTTTCCGGCGGCAGTGATGCTTCAAACACATTGGCCAGAGAAGGGATAGTGGTTGGGGAGCAGTAACTGTGGAGCAGAAGGATTGGGCAGATTTTGTCAAACAACAATTATGAACGGATGAAATTTTTTATATTTTATCTAAAATACCGTTAGCATATCTTATTCCTAGGTACTACGCTAGCATACCTATCCCTCTCCCTATATATATATATATATATATATTTCCTAATGAAATGTTTGGGATAGCCTCATATAGTGATGGCTAATCAGTCTTCGCGGGCAGGAGGATTGGGTTGTGGTACTGAGAAAGATTAAAAGTGAAAAAGAGGAAGAAGGAAAGCAGAATGAAGATGAGAGCTGGGTCCATACCTTTATTTATTTGTACAGGGCTTAGTGAAAAAAAGCAATCTCAATTATCACAAAGGGCCTCGAATATTCTCACACAATACCATGTATTGGGTGCGACCATCCATGAAAAAACATCACTAAATCGTTCCGAATTGCAATTGGTTGTTTTTGATGCGGAGTGGGTTTGTCTTACATCAATGAATTAGATTTATTTTCATCTATTCCACCCAGACTTTTTCCGAAGCTAAAAAACTTAGGTAAGGATTGAAGAAAGTTTCACTTGGCTTCATTTAGAAATTGATAGAACTGATGTTGACTCACACCGAGTTATTGGATTTGGAATAGGACCAAATCACTTCCTAACACTTTAGCCTATATTTACTAAATTTGCCTACCTTTTACCTTTTTTTTTTTTCTGATACCTAATGCTTTTGGATTTTTACATCTCTTTGTCTCCTGTTCTTTTTAAGTACTCAGATTATCTTTCATTTTCACATCTAACTTATTAAATACTTGATATGGGTCATTCCTCCATTAAAGAGTGGGGGGTTCTCATGAATTTATATCTCTCTTCACTATGGAAGGATTAAGTGATACGTACCCGTATTAGTTGACAACAATATAGATCCAATACTTTTATCAAATTTTTATTACTTTTTTAATCCTAAAACCATACGTTGCAACCCTAACGGGGATTTTAACATTTAGATCGATACGATCCGAATTAGTATCAGCTGAGACCGACACTAATTCAATACCAATCAAAAAAATAGATTACTAAGAGCCCGTTTGGTAACTCCCCCGAGATCATCTTTTCTGTTTTAGATTCCATTTTAGAACAGAAATGGGCAAAAAACCATTTGATAATTCCTCTCTCATTTCTGTGCCCAAGAAATGAACCGATCCAAAATATCATCTCAAGAACGAAGATCAAGTAACACCTTCATTCCCAAGATGGTCTTCAAGGAAATAAAAAATTAAATTGTTCCCGATAAAAACCTCAAAACCTCGTCTCCCCTAAAACCGACCACCACTTTGCAAAGGAGAAGGAGCCGCTCTTGCCTTCAGCTGGAAGAGGAACTTTGACATTGCTCCCTCCAGGAAAGTCTGATCTTGCCTCTGAACTCACTCCGGGAAGCTGACCTTACTTCTACTCCTGAAACCCTTTGAACTCACTCTAGCATTCGCTTTCAAAGTACGAGAAGAATACCTGCAACAGTGGAGATTCCGATCTTTCAGGTAGGTACGTCCCTCCTAGAGAAAAATTAGAAAAAAACGATGCTTCTTCTTCTTCTTCTCCTCTTCTCCTCAACGTGGGCTGCTTCTTCTCTTTTTTTGGATGTAACCCTGGTTTTTTTTTTTTTTTTTGGGTATGTAATGGATCTGCACTGTAGTGCTTTTGGGATTTCTGCGTTCAGGAAAGGGAGAGAGTTTACCCCCCACTCCTGCGATAGCAAACTAAAAGCCAATTAAATTGCACCATTGAGTTTAGTTGTTGCTTGTCTCAGTTGAGTTGCTACTTTGGTTGTTTAACAACCGCATCGTAATCCAAAATTACCCTTGTTCAGGTGCCTTAATTAGAGAAGAGCCGTTGAAGATAATACCTATGCAGCCTCGTTTGTTAGAAATTTTTTAGTTTTGTTCCAGATTTGGGAGTATTTAATAGCTTCTTTTCTTCTCAATTAATAGCTTCTTTTCTTCTCTTACAGTTGGATTATGTTTGGATTTTTATTATCTCATTAAGCCAAATGCATCTGCAAATTTGAATTTCTGAATAGTGAGAATCTCTATCATATATTTGTATGACCCAATTGACCCATCTCCACCTATCTCTCAAACAACATTGCCCTCAACAGATTTAACTCAGATACGGACTATATGAAGTCCACAAAAGCAGAATTGGAGAAATCCATCCTGATTGAATCATTAACTCTGTAGAGGTAGAAAGTGGCGACAGACCATCTTGGTTTAGTATTGACTCCGCTCAATTTATTCCTTGGTTTGCAAGAACCTTGTAGAACTTTATTAATCCTATTCATTCACCCATCTCCTACATTCTCTTAAACAACATTTTTGGACTAAAGTCAAGCAGATTAATTGAGATAGAGACCAAATGAAATCAACCAATTGATATGAAACTCATTCTGACTCACCCATTATTTCTTTGGCCCATTATTTAATATCCATTCCAGATTTGAGAGGACTCCTCTTCAGATTATGGGATCTCTACAAAGGGGGAATTGTTTTCTCCATAGGCTTTGAGGACACCTTCAACTAAGGGTATCAATATATAACCAAAACTGTTTCCCCGGAATCGACTGGTTATAATCGATCCAAACTGCATCGTAGTAAATTGATCCGATTTTGGTTTTATAGGTCATAATTCTGGTTTAAAATCAAACCAAACCAGAAAACTGATGGTTAACCAACACTTAGTATAAAATACTTAAAGTGTTTTGAATTTCGATGGGTCTCTATAGAAAAAGGGAAGGGAAAAAAAAAAAGAAGCAAAGTACTAACCGAGAAGGGAGCTTCACTTTCACACAATCCCACTTCTTGATTTTCTAATTCTAGGATCATAGTTAATTAGTTATAATATGTGTAGCCTTTTACATAGAAAGTATATTGTCCTTGGAAAAAATAAATGTATATTGTCTTAATTCTTTAGAAAATTTAATATATGTAGGATTCACACTAGCTGTAGGATGCAAACTATTTTCTAAAACGACACTATTAACCCCATGTAAACCGGTTGTGAACCAAACAATAAAACCGATTAAAAACTGCTAAAACCGAAATTGGATGAAAATGATTTTGATTTCACCTTATTCCTATCCGGTGCAGTTTTGATTTCACCTTATCAAAATGTAAATCAAACCGGAACCGAATCGAATAACCAAAACTGCACCATTTGACACCCCTACCTTCAACACTATAATGGCTCTTCATCTTCATCTAGTCAACAGAACCAAACAAGAATGAAGTTAGGATACACAAAGCTAATGCATTGGCTGTGAAAGAACGACTACAACCAATGTGAAAGAACGACTACAACCAATATGAAGAAAGTGTGTTTAAGCATTTTGATGAACCTTCTCCTTGGGTTTTTTTTTTTTTTTTTTTGGTAATGAATTTGAGGTTTGTAGTAAAACCGATGTGATACTATGTTTGGATGTTTAAAAACCTGTGATTTGACTTTCTTTTTTTTGCATTGTCTATTGCATTGTTTTAACTAGCTTCTCCTTGTAACCTTTATTTATTTATTTATTTTTAAACCATGATACCATATTTCATCTCTATGTTATGGTATTGTAACCTTTATTTTTTTTTTTAAACCATGAAACCATGTATTTTGATATGAATTTCATTTCAATATGGTCATTAATTGTGTTTATGTAAATATTGAAAGAACGAAAAAAAAAGATGCCAGAAAATAGGTCTTACCAAACGCCATTTCACTCGAGAACTATCCCCATAACGGTTTCGGAACAAGTTTACCAAACGCCCAAATAGATGTAAAAAAATCATTTTTTAATGAGGTAACACAAATAGATGATTTTGCCGAAGAACGGCGTTCTCAGAACGGAATCGTTACCAAATGGGCTCTAAAGTTGTGATGAAGGATTAAACAAAGAAAATAATAATAATAAATAAACAATAACCTTGATGATGGATGAGACATAATAATAATAATAATAATAATAATAATAATAATAATAATAATACTAATAAGAATAATAATAATAATAATAATAATAATAATAATAATAATAATAATAATAATAATAATAATAATAATAATAATAATAATAATAATAATAATTTAAAGAAAATTGAAAAAAGATAAAACAGAAAAATAACAATAGGGAGCTAATGAGGAGTTTGAGTTTCAACCAATAAAGTAACATTTGAATCAAGTAGCAATGGAAGGACAAGTGGTTGATTGTTTTCTTGAATTAGTAAAAGTATGTTTTGAACCAATCAATTTGAAAAAAGTAATAGGTTGTAGGTGAAAATGAGGAATGTTCTGGGTATTTAAAAAGATCAAGGAAAAAAAGAGATGTAAAAATCTAAAAGCAGGGCATATTTGAAGAAAAATAAAAGATAAGGAAATTTTAACAAATATAGACCAAATGTAAGAGAGAGCAAATTCCCCTTTTAAGAAAAGAAATAGAAAGGAAGAAGTCCCAAGATCCTGAATCCATGGAATTGGGATTGTAGAGATGCTAATGAGTGTTGACTTGTCTTGTAGACTTTCTTTTCAGGAAATAATTAAATTTTGTAGACTTTCTTTTGAGTATTGACTTCATTTGTAGAATGATTGCTGGTACCGATTCTGATCATATTTTAATTTGGTACAGTTAGGAGTCGGTCAGGAATCGGTCAGTTCTACCCTAATCCTTTAATTCTCTTATGAATCGATAACTCTGAATCAATAATTCGATTCCAATTTTTTAATCCACGGTGACAGGCGATGGATTAGTTGGACCCACATAAATCTCTATTTTTTGGAATGAAAATAGAATACCATCAAGAAGGAAACAACAGATTACATAAATCAGGTTCAAACATTCAGATTAGTTAGTTAGCTTTCACAACCAAGAAGTGAGCAAATCAACATATCCATAAACTCAAGGCCCAAATGATAGAAGATTTCTGAAAAATCACAATTTGCTATCACTCATGGAGGACACTTCACCTGTCATTCTAATGTTCACAAACCTTATAGAATTTTAGCGTTTTCCGTGATTTAATCCCCCCCCCCTTCTCCGCTTGGCCGTCTGAAGGGTCACTGTGAATGAATTCTCATCTATTCACTTTGATGTTCGAACTTAACCAACTTGAGTCAGAATTTGAGCTGGACTGGGCTAGGGTTGGCATATCTATGTCCATGGTTTCATTAGGTCTGATTGAGGTAGGGATGGCATTTGAGTCATCAGGCTACACCTACACATCTGAAAATCCAACCAAACAGGTTCGACTGCACCCCTAATGGAATCCTAGCTTCAAGTTTTAAGATCAACTTCTTTAACAATTCTAGGGAATATCCTAGGTTCTCCATATTCTAAATGTGGTACAATAAAAGGTAGTCCACAATAATTTTTTGAACTCAATGTTAAGAAGGTCATTCTGAAGGAATTTATAACATAACAATTCCTAAATGATAATAAAGGATCTTGCCAATACCTTATGAACCATTTTAATACAAGAGGGGAAACGATATATTGTTCACCGTCGATAGTGTGTTGTTTCAAACGGAACTTGACGTAGCCATTGATGCAGTCCTTGCACGATCAAGCAACCTTCTTCTTCTTCTTGGAGGTAGGTTTCTCCCCTTGGTATTTTCTAAATGCATTTTTCTAATGGGTGAGATTAGTATGTTACTATACAAGGGGGGACCTAGTATCTCCCATTAAGGTAGGCCAATCAATTAGAGAGCAAGTCTTCCCTATTTGCAACCAAACTAATATAGTGGGTATCCTTAATAGAATCCAAGATAATTTGCAATCAAATCAAACATTGGGTTTCCATAATAGAACTCAACCAATGGTCAATTGGGAAAAATAAGGAAAATAAATCCTACAATCTCCCGCTTGAACCATTTTATCAGTTAACAACAACCTAAGTTTTATTTATGAAAACAAGTTAAAAAATTTGTTTGTTAAAACGGCAATTCTTGGATTCCAATAATTTTAGAAAACAACTTAATGTGGCCACTTTAATAGAACACCCTATCCGTTGGTCGCATTCAATAATACCTTGAATGAATGAAACTATTGATATGAACTATGGTGGTTATGCATTATTTATTAGTCGACACACTCCCTTCCATTATCACAGTATCAACAATCCCACTCAAACCGGTTCTTAAGCAAGGAAACAGATAATAAACGGTCCAACAATAATATCTCATTTATATCAAAAAAATGTGTACACATAATGATAAAATGAAAAACATTCAGAAACCACATATAATGTGATAACTATAAAAGAGTGTCATGTACAAATATAAATGACCAAATACATTAATTGTTAATCAGACTCATGCCTGCAATAAGATCTACGTAAAACTTTGGCACGCTTATGCCTTACTCATAATCATCATATTGGTTATGATATGTTCAATATGCACTCTTGTTTCTGAATTATATTTATAAAACTGTATTAAACTAAAAAAAAAACCACTTTACAAAAATGCTTATCATTCTTGGAGTAATTCACAGCTGCAATATTGTCTCAATATATTCTCAGCGACTCTAAATGACATCGACAGCCCAAAGTCCTAAGATAATGACAATATTGCTATAGATATGGCCTCAAAGCATGCCTCGAACTCCGCTTTCAAAATAAAAGCAGATGGTCAATAATGTTTCTTAAACTTCAAAGAAACTACCTCACCATTTAGTAGAAACTCATGTCTAAATATAGACTTTCTACATCGAGACATCATACATAATCAGAGTTCTTATATCTGATCACTTCCAAATAATCAAATCATCTGCAAGTAAGCATGCAATTTTTTAGTTCCCTGAAGGTATTTTATTATCTTCAATCATATAGTTGTTTAATATGAAACTAATGTCATAACGAGTGCCAAAATATTACATACATTCTGAATATTCAATGGGCACTACCTTAAATCAATTTTATCGCATTAGATTATAGATACAACATTTGATCAACAAATCTACATATTGTATTCCTCTAAAACTTTGTCAATATAGGTTTCCTATGATAGCCTAGATAATTAGCAAGATATATGATAATATATCTTTAAGTCAGTAACAAAAGAGGCTAAACCTATATCTCTCATTTAGAAGTTCTTGAGAGAAACAATTTCTTATTGCTTATCTAAATAAGATTATTCATATACAAAATCAGAAATATAAATATGCTCCCACTGAGTTTCAGATATATACATCTATAAAGATGTTTACAACAAATCTGAAGGAAAGAATATGTGGTTAAACATGATAAATACCACTATCAGGAAGCTTGTTTAACTTTGTATACGAATTTCTTATATATGCACAATGAATCATCCTTATTCATTAAATTCTTCATACTCGTTGATGTAGATTTCCTCATTTAAGCCTTTATTCAAGAATATACTTTTTACATCCATTTGGTGAAGCTTCATGTCATAATAAGCCACTAATGCTAAAATAATCCTAAGAGAATCTTTCTTAGAAACAAGAGAGAAGGTTTCATGGTAATCAATGCCCTCTTTCTTTTCTGAGTGAAATCTTTACAATTAGTCTGGCTTTATATCTTTCAATATTACCTTTTGAGTCGCGATTAGTTTTAAATACACATAACAAACCTTAAAGCTCTTAGGTAGTTTGAATGAGTTCCTAGACATCATTGTCACTAACTGATTTCATTTCATCTTTTATGGCATCTGTCCACTTTGAAAAGAATCTACATCATAATGGCATGTAAAAATTATGTTAGTTTTAATTCTAATATCGAACTCTGATTCTTGGAGATATACTATACAACGATCCGAAATAGAAGACCTCTTAACTTTCAAAAATCCAACATAAATTTTGATTGAAGAATATTCATAGTATTCTCTGTGATAACTACATCATAGAGTGTTACATTTTTCATAGTTTGTTCATAGGATTATTTTTAATAGTCTGTGGAATAATACTATCATGATATACAAACATTAGTAGCGAAATCTAATATTTCATGGTTTCTTACTCCCACTAATGTTATCATCCTCTAAAAATCTAACTGTTTATATTTACACAATTCTGGTACTATGAGTGTTTTCAAAGATACAAAAATTTGACCACTAACAATTACCCATGAAATAATAATTTATTTTTTTAAGGTCAAATTTCATTTTATGAAATTCAAACAATGAAGTATTTGCCTATCATGCTACATACCAATTTCACAAGGGTATAATTACGTCTTCTGCAATGCCAAGTGTACCGAGAATTATGCATTGAGGAGTTATACCTTTCATCTTAAAGAATCAGATAAATACAATAATACTTATGACAGTTACTATATTTTACGTAGATTTTTTTTTAATGCAATCTAAGCAAATAGTAAAATCAGTGAAGTCAAGACTTGACATTATTCTTTCCTTCAGTAATCTCTTTTCTAGGTTTAGATATATGACCTAAGCATTTATGTCATAAGGGCAAGGAATCAACATTGTTGGATTCATGTTTTGATCCAACACTTATATACAAAGTAAGAAGAGAATTTCTAAAAGAGAAATATAATCCAAAATAATTTTATACAGACCATTATATAAATATCTAGTATAAACTAGATTATTATCTTTATAAACATTACAACTTTATTCACCAAATTAAAGTTGTACATTACAGAGTCAAGTCTAAATAAGTTTAGATCATATAGAATATTCATAAGGTTTACTTGGAATCCATTATCAATAATGAGTCTACGAGTATCGATTACTCGAACTCTAGCATCTATCAAATTTTCACTAGACTTTACTCTACATTCTTTTAAATTCAACCAGGCTCTACTCCCACATTCCTTTTGGATTCAATATCATAAGGTGTCCTTATATGAAAGATTAACAATAATACCCTAGTGAATCTTTCAATTATCAAATGAGATTAGTTAATATTAGTTTGAAAATATACAAGGATTTACATTATTACCCTTCTCTTCAAATTAATCCTTATGTAACATTCTTTCTGGAAGTATCACTTCTCATTGTCAGATTTAAAATCTTTGTGGAGGATTCACTACCTTTCTAGGTGTAATTTTTTATATTCTAATGTATAGAGAATTATTTATTTTTCATCTTGCTTTAGTCTCAATTCCTTTTGGACGCACATTCTTAGAATCTAATCTAAGTTCCACTTTCGTTTACATAATGATAGGTCTTAAAGGGTTCAAGCTTTTAAAAAAATGAATTTAATATAATCTAAGCAATGAATGATTTATTAGAAGGACATGATAGATAGAATTATTATTAAGAGAAGTAAATAATACATGTCTACCATAATATTAGGCTTTGAGTTTTAACAGTAATAAAGTAATCTATTACATCATTACATTCTATCATTCGGGATCGAGATAGTAACATACTAGTGATTCACTTTATAGTAGGAAGACACTTACAGGTCATCCTTAGGAAAAAAAATATTTAAAGCATCAAAATGATCAAGAAAGACATACATTTAGATACATACATTCTATCTTGATCTCTAGGCTTTTAAATATAGATCAACTCAGTCATTCAAGAATGTATACATTTGGATATTCTCATTCCATCTTTGACAGTCATATAATGATCATCATAAGGCCCTAAAGTTTTCATTTAAATTGAATCTATTATACTTTTATGTATAGAGCCAACAATACAATCCATACAATTAAGAAGAATGTGCACCTTTGGATACTCTCATTCAACCGAATTATATGATCATTAATGCTCTAAATCCCTATATAATTTCAATTTAAATTGAATGAATCTCACAACAATGTTTAGGACTAAAATATATAATCTATACAACTAAGAAGAATGTGTACCTTTGGATACTCCCATTCAACCCAATTGCATGATCATTAATTTCTTAAACTCTTTTAAATGAAATATGTATATCACTCTTTAAGTCTAGAACCAATAATATAATCCATATAACTAAGAAGAATGTGTACCTTTGGATACTCCCATTCAACCCAATTGCATGATCATTAATATCCTATACTTATTTAAACTTCAATGGCGATATACTTTCACTTAGCATATATTCAACATAAAGTATTCTTAACATTGTATATATACATCAATTTATATTTATTTCTTTCATAAATAGTCTCCCAAACTAATGAAAACTAAAATAGAAATAATAAAAAAGCATTAATAGAATCAGAAATTATAATAATTTGATTCCAAAATATTGTATAAATTGAAGTGTACATAATAAACTTGTTTCTGTTTATAACAGAATCACAAATAGGACTAAATAGGACTAAAAATCTATCTAAATAGTCAAGCAGCAATATGTACCATTGGACACTCCCATTCTAACCTAACTATTAGACTAATGATATATCATAATGTCTTATAGTTTTATTTTTAGTTTGATGTTATCATAGTTATATTTAGGGTTAACAGTTATGGCTATCACAACCATGATAAAATTTGTACCTTTGGATACTCCCGTTCAACTTAATTGTATAATCTAATATCCTAAACTAATTGTAATATTTGTGGGATAAAATTTCATTTATATTTAAGGCAAACAATTAAATTTGACACACTTGAGAGAAGTGTGTACCTTTGGATACTCCTACTCTTCTCAGCCATGTGAATGTCATTAATACTTTAAAATAGGATTTTATGATGTCATTTATTTAATGATATTTGGATACAGCTATTTTTAGTTCAATCACTTTGAATTTTCATGATTGATCCACTTTGGCAGCAATCGAATCACTAGTTTTCTTAGTTTTATCCATAAAATTCTAACATCTAATCATTTATGACATCATTAAACTATCAATTTAATTATCCCAAAATTTAGTGTAACTAGAGTCATCAATATGTAATCTTAAAGTTTTCTCATAATAGCAAACATAGGAAAAGATGGAATCAAAATCAGATTTAAAATGAATACAGAATCACAACAAAAGCGGTTATTTAATGATTCTATCATATAAATAATTTTGTCACAAAAGCATTAAGTTTATGTCCCTAATATGTGTTTTCTTATTACTTAAAGTTTCATCACGTAACATGTTTGTTTTCATAAATAGTAATAAAAAACATACACTACGATAACCATAACATAAATAAATAGAAATACATGTAAAAAAAAAAAAATATATATATATATATATATATATATAGATATATATATATATATAGATATATATATATATATAAAGAACAGAAACAGAAACAGAAAATTGTTTCTTGAAATAGAAACAAAAATATATACAAATCAAAACAAACAGATTTATAGGCTAATTTTTATTTCAATTCATAAAAGTTTTTTTTTTAAACAAAACAGAATCCTATTGGAATTCTCTGATCAATGCCAAAAATTTGACTGGCGACTATCGGATTCCAACGGATCATTGGCCAACCCAACAGGTAAAAAATCTGGGTCGGTGGGTAGGGTCATGGGTCGACCCAGTCTGGTTCAGTCTGATTCGATCCAACCCGTTTTAGTTCACTATTTGATTTGGTTGGTTTGGTTCAATGTGTTTTGATTTTGAATCAAATAAACCCTTTAATGGGCTACAGTAATGGGTTTAAGTCAATTTTTCTTGTATTTCAATTAAACATTACATAGGCTAAAGTTTATATCCGAATCACTTACAAGGAAATAAAACCTAGCCCATCACTATTTAAATAAAATAAGAAAAGCTCAATACTTATATCATTAAAAGAATTTAGAAAATCCAACCAAATATACATTTTGATGGGAAAGTCCCCATCTTAATCTCAACCCAAATCATATGAATAGAACCTCTTTAATGGTTGATTTCAACCTATGGCGTGATTGATTTTAACCTATAGCATGATTGATTTCAACCTCTTTAATGGCGTTCACCTAATAATAAATAATTTAAAATTATTCCAATCAAACAATATTTTCATGGTTGATCTTAATTTTAAAACGATCTATAACCTATTAGCAGACCTAACCTCTGATACTACTAAAGGAATTTATAATATAAGAATTCCTAAATCATAATAAAAGATCTTGCCAATACACTATGAACCATTTTAATACAAGAGGGGAAACAACATACAGTTCACCTTCGATAGTGTGTTGTTTTCAATGGACCTTAACATAGCCATTGATGCCGTCCTTGCACTATTGAGCAACCTTCTTCTTCTTATTGGAGGTAGGTTTCTCTCCTTGTTATTTTCTAAATATACTTCTCTAATGGGTGAGATTAGTACGTTAATATACAAGGGGGGACCTAGTCTCCTTTAATAACACAATGCCTATCTCTCATTAAGGTAGGCCAATCAATTAGAGAGCAAGTCTTCCTTATTTGCAACCAAACTAATATGGTGGGTATCCTTAATAGAATTCATGATAATTTGCAATCAAATCAAATATTGGGTTTCCATAATAGAAATCAATCAATGATCAATTGGGACAAATAAGGAAAATAAATCCTACACATTCTTCATTTTGGGATTATTTATAGATCACCTTACAATTGGAATCAAGCTACATTTTTAAACACTCATTTTGTTGCCTAGCATTATTTATGATGTATTCTCATCTTTAGGAAAAAAAAAAAAAAATGATAATATAAGCTTCTACCGAGAGTTTTAACAGAGATGGCAATAATTGCAATGGCAAAGGTGAAACTGAAGATTGGTCCAGTATTTTGGTTTAGGAATGCCTAGATGATAATCTTATAAATTTCATATTCTCTTATATACTTTTGGTGATATTTAGCGAGAAAAAAAAAAAAAAGGAATGGCAACATCTCTAGTTTGAGGGTTCCTTACTTCTCTACTGGACTCATTTACAAATTAACTAAGCAAGGAATCCATGCAAATGCATTGGAATTTATCGTGAATTGAGTATGAGAAAAACTTCAGATAAAAGTAATATAATAAAAAAAAATTAATTCTGATTTTAAAATAATTAGTAGAAGCACTGTTTTAGAGTTCTAAACACTATGAAAATTAGAAATGTTTTACAAAAGAGTATCACATGAAAAATGCTCCGTACTATCTTTGCTCTCACGATTGAGAATCTTAACTCATCTATTGTATTTACTTTAGGAATCTAGTAAGTTGAATGCTCTTTTGTAGAAGATGCAGCCATTATGGTGTATTACAGATACTAAATTGTTAGGATGTATCTTTTTTATTTGTTTTTGCTGAACATGTTTTGTTTCAGTTAGGGACCCCTTTCCTTTCTTTAGGTACATTCAAAAAAGGATGTGGGGATTGGCTTTCTTTTTTTTTTTTTTGGGGAGGGGGGGGGGGAATTTACCGCACCACCCCCTGGAGAATGCTACAATGATAGACCACCCTTTATATTTCACCAAACTATTCTCAGACCCCCTACCATCAGTCACAGTTAAGAAATATACCTTATATGTTGATGTCATCTACTACATTTTATTTTAAATACAAAAATGCCTTTACTAAATGTTAAGTACCTAAAATACCCATGTAATATATCCCATCCCCAAACCGATAGTTAGTATACCCGACCTCAAATTGAGTCATAATTTACCTTTTCCTCCACTTCTGTCTCCGATATTCAATATGAGCTCCTCAATGGTGATGACGGCGATGGCGGCAGCAGAGATTACTTCACCTTCTTTACTCCCACTGACTCATCTCTTCACTCCCACTGACTTGTCTCTCTACTATTTGGATCTAGCGTCAGCAGAGATTTCTATACATGGCTTCAAATTTGGAGATTTTCCTCTCCAGCTATCGAGTTATTGTAGTTCTTCATCCGGCCATGCAATGTGTCTGAATTTTATGAGTGATTAAAGCCATCTGGAGGAGGACTTGACAATAATTTTAGACCATTTTGTTGGTCTGATATTTTGTTTTCTAAAATCTCCCACCAGGCGATACTCTGTATCTAGGTTTAAAATCAGAGTTTTTTATTCCTGAAATATCTTTTGATCCTCTCTCCTGATCAGACTTATATTTTAAGGACCATTTGTTCTTACCTTGAGGGAGACTCGACTGAAGTTCTTGCCCCGTGTTTGATGTCTTAATTTCTGGAAATTGGTTTTCTCCACACCCCTCGGGCTGCTATGTTTTCAGGCTATTTTTCAACTCTGAAACTTTGATTGTTTCTTTTGCTATATCCACTTGTTCCAGCTATAGTTTGGGGATTTTCTCCCTCCTACTATAGTGCTTCCTTTGACCCTTATACCAGGCTCTGCTGCCCTCCTGCCTTGCTACTCTGCTGTGATAGTGCTACCTACTACAGTGCTATCTGCTACAATATTGTCATGTTGTTCATCTACTACAACCTGACCATGTTCATGTACAAATTACAACTATTGGGGTGTGAAGTTGTCCATGGACATGAGCGGAGTGGAATTACTACCAAGGGAGAAAGTGGTGGTGGTGGTGGTGGTGGGGGTGCGATGGTTTTTGAGTATAGGTAAGGGGTGAAGAGGACTTGGGTTAAAACATGAGTTTTAGTAAATAGGGTATAATAGTCATTTTAACTCTTAATTTAATAGTGACCGATGGTAGGGGTCAGAGAATAATTTGATGAAACAGAGGGGGTGGTCTTATCATTGTGGCATTCTCCAGGGGGGGCGTGGTAAATTTCCCTTTTTTTTCTTTCACAATACACACATTCTACTTATAAAAAAAAAATTTACAACCTCTACATCAATGAAATTGAGATTGTAGAAATGTCAATGAGTATATCATCCTTGTTTATAAACTTTCTTTTCAAGAAATAACAAAATTTTGAAAGTGCGATATAGAAACACAACCCTAAAACGATGCAGAAGATAATGGAAAAACAAGAACAAGCAATGTACACAGATTTACGAGGTTCGACAAGATTTCCTACGTCCTCGGTGAGATGAGATTCTACTTCACTATCAATGGAAAATAGAGTTACAACGCTCATCCCTCACATTTCTCAGTATTAACGCATTACAGAGAAAGAAACCCTCGCTACAAATATATAGCGAAAAACCCAAATCCGAAAAGTACACAACCGCCTTCAAATAAAAAATTCGAGCGGGGTGCTGCACCCCCCTACACCCCAGCTATGCAGGGTGGCCTCTTGCCCCCCTTGTAAGCCCCACGACATGCTAATCGCTTAGTTGGACTGCCGTCTTGCCTGTCAAGGCACTGCACCAGTACTCCCTGGATTAAACTATAACGAAATACAAGACATCATACACCAACACGTGACTCCCACCATGGAAAGAGACTGGACCTAATGAGGACGTGCACCAAGTTGTAGAAACCAAATTTTTTCACCCCCCGGCAATGATGACAATATGAAAAATTACATGTTAGACATTTTAGACTTGGAGAATTTTCAAGCTTAAAGTAGAAAATGACCATTTTTCCCCTATAAACTTTAAAGAGAAAATGTTTTCAAAAATTAGAATTTGATGTTATGGATTATTGTTATTTGTCCCCTCAAGTCGGACATTACACTTTGATGCGAGAACTATGCGAATCGATGCCCGATTCTCTCTTTCATTTTATGATCCGGGTCCCTACTTTATGCATATTTTCGTAAAGATTCCCGATCGATACTACAATCATGTCTCACATCATTGGATAGCTCGGATTGAGATTTTCAACGACATATTACACATTCAATTCTGACTAACGGTTTGAAAGATATGATCCCCGAAAGTTGACTCCAAAGTTCGGTATCAGATTCCATTCCGAGCAACCAGGGAGTGCCATGTGGCGCCCAAACTCCTTTGTCCAAAAGCAAGCCTTTTGGATAATTCTCCCTAATTTTTTAGTCCCACATCAGAAATAAAAAATAATTGTCTCAAGTCCCCAGGCTATAAGTATAGCCCTTCCTCTCTTCCAAAAAGGGAGGAGAAAATTTGGGAGAAGGAATATGGCCCCATGAAAGTTTTTGCTAATTCCCTCTCTCTAAATAAAGAATCCTTCCAAGTATAAAATTTTGAATGTGTAATCCTTCCTTGAGTCAGAAGACCTAATCCGGTTCGGTTCAATTTTGGGATTAACGCACAAGGGTTATCTCCCCTTGTTTCTTGATTAAAGCCGGGTTTAAGGTATTTTTCTTCTCCTAATTGCAATTTAGAACTAGTTTATCTAATTTAATAGATTAGTTTCTAATTTATTAATAATTGATTTATTTAGATTAATTATGTTTAATTAGTTTCAGTTTGGTTCAATACAGTTTATTAGATGTGAATTGATTTATTCCGGTCCAATTAAAGGTATTTAGGTTTAATTGATTCTTTTAGATTAATTAGGTTTAATTGTTTTTTTTTTATTTAACATGTTTACTTAAGTAGATTTGATTTGGTTTAGTTTTTTTTTTTTTTTTAATTTTTTTTTGTTCTTTTAATCTAGACCCTTAGATTAGGATCTCAGCCCTAACCTAATCCCCATCTCTACTCTTCTTTCTCTTCTCCAAACAAATCAGCCGCACCTTTCTCCCCCTTTCTTCTTCTTCTTTTTTCTCTTCTTCTTCTCTTCTGCTGCAACCGAACCTGCAGCCGAACCTTTCTCCTCCTTTCTTCTTCTCTACAACCGAACCTGCAGCCGCACATTTCTTCTTCTTCTTCTTCCTCTCTTCTTTTCTCTTTTACTATGGTCGAAACCCCATCTCCTTCTCTTCTATCCCTTTTTTATTTTATTTTATTTTATTTTTTTTATGTTCATTTTCTTTTGTTTATTCATTCCAGTTTTTTAATTTTATTTATTTATTTATTTATTAATTTGTTTATTTATTTTTGTAATTCAAATTGTAATATGCTCCCCAGCCCCTATCATTGTGTGATATTTCTCCTATTTCACCTTTGCCTTCGCCGTGTTTCAATTAATACTTTTAGGGGATTCCATGTGGAGTCCTAAGGTCACTCTAATCCAGCCCCTTAGGATCAAGGGCTGAAACCGATTGGGTTTTGCTCATTATTTTTGAATCATATGATAACCATAGGGTTTTACTAATTTTTATTAAATTAGGGCTTTGAATCAACAAATGGGTCTATGCGCCGTAGTCTAGGACGTAGGTCAGTACGGGCGTGGCTGGCCCCCCCTCAAACCGGCTCGTAGCATTAGGTGCGTTACTTGGGTTTTCGGGTAAATAAAAATGAACCCGTTTCAGTCCATTTCTTTTTATCTCAAATAGCGTGTCCCTTTAGAATTAATTGTGTATTTAATTTAGATTCGAATATCTTGCCATATTGATAATCATTAGATTTAGATAGGTTAGTCAATATCATGTTTGCTCTGCTTCGTGTTTATTAACATGTCTTTTTTTTATACTTGATGATTCGATGTTAAAAAGCTTAATTTATTTTAGGATTAGCTCAAGGTAAACATAATTAGGGCAATTAGGTTTCATAATTTATTTAATTAAACCATAGGTTCAGTTTAATCTTCCTAAACTAGATTAAGTAGACTATTAAAATGCTTCAATTTAATGTAATTAGCCCATTTAACTTTTCTAATTTAATTAGGCCCCATTTAATTTAAAAATATTTTTACCAATTAGATTAAGTAGGATTGCAATAATTTATTTCACAAATTATTAGGGATTGGATTTAATCATTTTAATTAATTCAATTTAGGATCTCACAAATTCATTGATCATCCCTCTAGGTCAGGCTCAATTAATCGAATTAGTTCAATTTAGGGTTTCATAAGTTGCTAAACTAATCCTAGGTTTAAGTTTATTTAATTAGCATAATCTAAGACTCATAATACATTAATTAAATCATTTAGGCTTATTTAATTAGAGTAATCATTTCATTATTTGCATCATAACCTAGCTAGCATAATTTAGACACTTGGCTTAGGGTTTTCAAATGTCATGCTTAGATACCTAGTTTAGGGTTTTCAGTGACCTAGATTTAGGACTAGTTAGTAGGGTACAAACAAACTTTGGTCAAACAAAAGGAGACCGGCCTTAGGGTCGGGCAGACTGGGTGCCTAACACCTTCCCAGTCTGTCACTTGACACTTGTCCAAAATCTTGGTGCAAAATAGCCTTATCCATCAGAGTCATTAGTCTCTCTCCCTTGATTGGGAGAGACATTTATGGGTCCTAGACCCTTTCTAGGTGGCGACTCCCTTTTACCCATAACGTGCGTCTTCCCTTTTGGCATTTGATGACCAGGGGATACTATCTCATCTCATTAGGGTTGAACCCTAGCGTGTGTACACGCGCTACGCACCATATCGCGATCCCGGCGGAGGTCCATGATAGCTACAGTGACGACTCCACTGGGGATGTCAGACTCTTGATTGACCATTGTTTGTATAGCTTTGTTTGTACCTTATTGTTTGTATATTGACATGTTATTTTTCACTTTTCATCACTTACATACACTTCTTGCATTGAGCACAACATGCCTCACCCTTATTCACCCCCATGGTGTAGCTGCCAGGGTCCCTCACATATGTTTGGGTCGCCCCCAGTTACATCACACCCCTTGATACCGTGCCATTTGGGCTTAGAATACAGAACTTATCGGCGAGGGTGTTACCTTGCGTGCTTGAGAGAGATCACACACATTTAGGTGTGCCCAAAGAGACACTATTGGTCAACACTCTGAGATCGATTTGCTCGAGCTATTCCCCTATTGGTATATCAAAGGGACCACGTGCCTCTGATTCATTCCGTGTATACGGGTGATAGGTATATCGGTCTTGTCAAGGTAGCCTTACCGGTCCTAAACTTAGCCAACATGCATCATATACTTGGACATAGAACCAATGACTAGGATCAACACAACTAATGTAATATTGTTTGCAGTTCATATTGGAACTCCTTGTAGTCATTTTTACCCGTCTCAATATACCATTCACCAACGGAAGGATTGGATTTATCATTAACATTAAAGGTGCTAGTATTTATAACTACACCAGTTGTTGATTCTTACAACTGCACCGTATGATTGGTACCGTGGCTATATACTAACACCACCAGTCCGATGTGGTATAGGTCTCAACCTGGTAAAGGTTTCACACATGCTATCTCGATGTTAATGGTGGACCCAAATTCGTCCACCATGGTTTTCGGTGATTGATTCGATGTAGATCTGCCTATATGGAAGTTCTTACATGAACCACCTTATTTGATCTATCAATTGAGAGTTTCTTCAACTTAGGGGCACTTCCTTTCAATTTACCACTAAGTTGATACCACTCTCAATTGACTAGTGAGGCTTTCACCAGAACCCTCATTAGAAGTGTTTCCTGTTTCCCCAGAGGGTACAGATACCATGAGTCAAGATAACATTTCACCAGCAAATCTAGATCCCATGGAGGCCCGTGTCACTAAGATTGAGGAGATGTTAGCAAACTTAACTGCGATGATGCAAGCTCAGGCTGGTTTTGCTCGATCAACAGAAGTTTAGGACCAACGGAGTAGTCTCAATAGTCCTAGGGTTGTTCCTCACCCCAATGTGTTAGGTGTTGAGGATGATGTTGTGATTGACAATAGCCCTGCTATAGGAAAGTCTGAAAGTCTTGAGAACCAAGAGTTGAAGGATAAAGTTAGTCGCCTTGAACACTTGATCAGGAACCTTAAAGGTGTTGAAGATCAGATCATTGATACAGAAGGGTTGTGTTTCTTTCCTCATGTTAAGTTGCCAGAAAAATTTAAATGGACCTCTGAAAAGTTTGATGGTACAGGTGATCCCCGTACTCACTTAAGATCTTTTATTGGTCAGTTGAGGGGAGGTCGAGGCTTCACGGATGAGCAACTAGGGCAAGCTTTCCAATTTTCAGTCACTGGTGGTGCTCACCATTGGCTAATGGCCCTAGATTCTTCCTCAACCCGCACTTGGGACGACATGATGAAGGAGTTTACTCACCAATATTCCTATAATACAGAGATAGAGTTGACCAGGAGAGAGTTGAAAACAACAAAGTAAGGAGCAGGTGAAGGGTTCACTAGCTATTTGAAAAGGTTTCGTGACCAAGCGGCTCAGATGTGGGATAGGCCAAATGAGAGAGAGCAAGTGGGAATGATAGTGAGAGGATTGCGAGACCCATATCGAAAGTTTTTGTTTTCTCTCTCCATCATCAACTTTGATGGTTTGATAGTCGCGGCACAACCATAGTTAGCAAATTCGGATTCGGGAATTATTCGGACGGAGAATTATTCGGAATAATTCGGACGATTAATTTAAGGATTCGGTCAAAAAAGCGGTCAAAAAATCTTATTGGGGTTTTTAAAAAAAAAAAATTTTTTTTTTTATTTTTTTATTTTTTATTTTTTGATTTTTTTTAAAATAATGTTTAAATGGACCGAATAATTCGGTTTAATTCGGATTCGGTCCGAATTATTCGCGAATTATATTCATTTTTGAAAAAGTCGCGAATTTTAAAGAATTTTATTTTTAATTCGGATTTGGTCCGAATTTTTGATAAAATTCTTTAAAATTCGGTTCGGCCGAATAATTCGCGAATTATTCGGCCGAATTGCTAACTATGGGCACAACAGGTTGAGGATGCCATCTTCCAAGAGGAACTCCCCAAAATGGATCAGTTTGCAACTGAGTCCAGTAGTAGCAGAAGACCTCCACAACAGAAAAGCTCAGGGGTCAATTCCACAATGTCTACTCTCCCTTCTGCTGCACCAACATCGTCCACAACAGTAGCTCCGTTCACACTAAAGCAAGGGACAGCTCCTCCTAGTCGACCTAAGAGGCAGTTCGCCAATTTGGGTGCACCCCTGAGTTGAGTTTTTAGCACATTAGCGAAGGCCGGATTGATTTCTACGATTCAACCAAGGCCTATTCCCGAGCCAAAGCCACGTTGGTATAATCCAGACCTATTCTGCCACTATCATTGCTAAGAAAGACATACCACAGATAACTGTTTCAATTTGAAACATGCTATACAAGACCTTTATGATGCTAAAAAGTTTGAGCTCTGACCTAAACAACCTAATGTAACCACAAATCCTCTTCCAAATCACCAATCAATCAATGTTATTAGTGAGGATTTGAAAGAATTTGACCCTACCATCTTCATTAGGCGTCTGTCTATCCAGAGCGAGGGGCATGTTCATGTGGTGAAATCGAACGCAAAGCACAAATATATCAAGACAGTTGAAGGAGAGTTCATAAAGTATCAATCAGAAGCATCTGAGACTCTTGAGATGGTACCCTATTTTAAGAACCAGAATGGTCAATTCATTAAGGAAGTGTATGACTCTTCATACTTTGGGTTTCCAGAACTGTGGCTCGATGAAATATCAGGAAAGGAGTTACCAGGTTTTGAGATTTTCTTTAACTGTATGGTTGATCGGGCAGAGTCTTAAGCAGTTTGGTAGGCCCATCTGGGGCATCAAGGAGGATTTATGGATGTTAGTAAGCTCTTTGGTACAGAAGTTCTGATGATTATAGAAGACGAAAAGGGGTTGGTCATGTCTGGGTTCAAGTCCTTCGGTGTTATAGGTAGTCAGTCATGTTGTTCAGTATTCCTAGCTTTTTCCCTTTCGGTTTCGTGTGAGAAGTTTTATCTTTTTAATTTTGATGTTGTGTCAATCCAATCAAGTTTCCACACGGTGTAATCGTTTCAGTTTTTAATGAAATAGTTTATTTTGAGTATTTTGTTTGTTCTCCTCCCCATTTCCATCTCTTGATGATGAATCTTGCAGTGATCTATCACCTATTTTCTTCAAATCAACAAAAAAGAATCAAAGAAAAAAATCAAATATAGAAAAAAGGAAAGAGCAACAAAAAAAAGAAGGAAAGAAAAAAAAAGGAGCCCATCAATCATTCGTCATTCATTTTGGTGTCAGAGCCTTGGTAATAAAAGGTCTTGAGCTCTCCACACATTTAATCCCCTTCCAACAAGTAAGGAGCTTAAAGGGAATTTTTCACATCATTAAGCCTATTAAGGTAGGCCATCCTTGGTCGCTAGTTATCCGGGAAAAATCCTGAGAAGTTTAAATCCGCTAGTTATCCTTTTTGGGCCTAAGCCTATCCTTTGGAAAGCCCATTATGGCCTACCCATATCCCATTACCAAGGTACCCTTCACATACTTAATCCTACTAGCCTCTGGGGTCTGATTAGAAGACATTTTTTGCACCAGAGCCTAATATTGCCAAGGTTGGGGAAAAACACTTTTCCATTTCAAAATTCAATAACAAAAATATAGCGAAGCTCCAACTTCAAAAGAAAAAAAAACAACAAAGAAGAAAAAGAAAAGCAAATTTCCGATTTAAAAAAAAAAAAAAAAAAAAAAAAAGGAGCAAAGGTCTAATCCAAAAGCAATCCAATACCCTGGGCAGGGGCAAGAGAGAAAATTACTCACCAAAAATTGAAGAAAAAGAAAGAAGGCAATAAAGGCGAAAATTGCAAGATTCTAGTTAGACCCTAGGGGCATATTTGAGCTTTTACCCTCATTTGGAACCAAGTCCTAAGCCCCATTATAACCCAACAAGTCCTCCTAGGCTAAATGTGGTGAGATTTTTTCCGATAACTTCGAGCTCACCCAGTTATGATGGAACTTAATTGTCAAGGCTTTACAACCAATACATCATCCACGGCAGGAACTACGGCCGACCTGATTCCTGATTTACTCAGGATACGTAGCCAGCTTGAGAAGTCAATTTCAAGCTCGGTCCATCACCTCAATCACCATATTACCTTGTTTTGTTTGGGCTTCATATGAATGTCCTTTCTTGGCTTCCTATTTTGAAGGCGATTTGATCGTTGCTACTTTTATCATCAGGAGATGGCTTGCTTAGACTCGAACTCTTTCTCCCGTCTCTTTTTCCGATGGATTCCCAAGAGTTTCACCACTTAGTCCTTTCTTCTAAGCCTCCTTAGTTGGCGTGATTTCTCTAGTGAGCTTGTCATTCCATGTAATAGCTCCAACCTCTACACTTGGTAGAACCATTGGGTCTGCATCCTTTTCATATCGTTTGATTGTCTTACTACTTTTTTCTTAGAGCTTGTGCCACAGACATGATGTTTTGGGTATTTTAAGGAGCCACCCCTCAAGTCTTGAGAAGCAGCTAAGGAAGTTACTACTATCCCCGCTCATAAAATGCGGGCAACATCAGAAAGGTGCACTCACAGGAAAAAGAAGGGATCAACATATTGTGGATGTTTACCATGAGATAAAGATTTGGTCAAAGCAACCGAAAGTCATTATAATTGAAGACATCAGACTATATTGCCATAAGTTGCAGATACATGCAAGTAATGCATATTCAGGCCAGATTTATTTGAGTTTAGGCGGAGCAAACTGGAGATGTCACAGTCTGGGGCAACACTCATTGATGGGTTACCTCCCTTGTTTTAGCTTCGTTCTCATGGTGAAATTTGTTTCGGCAAAATCCTTCTTTGTCATTTTCCAATGTAAACACTTCTCACTCCTTTTTATAGTAGTGGTCATTTACACTCTCTTATGTGAGCATAGTGTTAGGATTTGCATGACTAATCCTTTGTCTAACCAATTAGGTTGATGTTTGTTTAAATTTAATTGCAGTATCATTACATCTCATGATTAAAATGTTGAACATTTAAGATTTTTAGGTATTTAACCTCAAATGGATCAGCTCATGAAGATTGGTTCGGATGGTTCTTTACACCATTGCCAATTCCATTTCAAGTCCGGTTATTTACACCGAAGATTAGGTCTGATGGTTATTTATACTAATGTCAGTCTCACCTCATAGTCCGGTTATTTACACTGAAGATTGGGCCTGACGGTTATTTACACCAATGTCAGCTTCAGTTCAAGTCCGGTTGTTTAAACCGAAGATTGGTTCATATTGTTCTTTACATCATTTCCAATTCCATTTCAAGTCTAGTTATTTACGTTGAAGATTGGGCTTGGCGATTATTTACACCAATGTTAGCTCCATTTCAAGCCAGGTTATTTACACCGAAGATTGGGTTTAACGGTTATTTACACTAATGTCAGTCTCGCTTCATAGTCCGGTTGTTTAAACCGAAGATTGGATCCGACAGTTATTTACACTATGTCACCTCCATTTAAGTCTGGTTATTTTCGAACTGAAGATCGGGTCTGGCAATTATTTATACCAATGCCATTTCTATCTTAAGTCCGGCTGTTGAGACTGAAAGTTGCATCTGGTGGTTACTTACACCTAGGTCAAACTTAGTTTCTCTTATGTTTGACCATTCATTTACACCATTTTCTCATATTTGCATTTATGGTCTGCTTGGTTCTTTATAACAATGACAACTGATTGCATCTACATTTCTTTTATCATACTTGCATTCATAGTCTACTTGGTTCTTTATACCAATATTGGCTAATTACGTTTACGTTGTTTTTCCATACTTACATTTGCAATCCATTTAGTTATTTACACCTAACGGTCGATTGTATTTACACTCTTTTCCATACTCGCATTCAAGTCTACTTGGTTCTTTATACCAATGTTGGCTAATTGCATTTACACATTTGTCTCATTTTTACATTCATGGTGTGTTTGGTTATTTATACCTGACAGCCAATTGCATTTGTACTCTTTCATACCTGCATTCATTGTCTACTTGGTTCTTTACACTAAGAATGGCTTATTGCATGTGCATCCTTAGTCTAGGTTTTACCTGCATATTGACCTACTACTGTAGGTTTTATATCACGGTAGCACCCACACACTACTTGATTTCGTATGTGTTATCGATCGACATTTCCTATCTTTAGTCCTATCTCTTGTTTTGCATTTGCATTTGCACCTCCTCCATCCTTGAGCCGGATGTCGGTAGTACATTGCTCTTGGTAACAAAATGGTGTGTTCTTTTCTTTGCCTTTCGACTGTTACACAGGTCTCGGTCAAAGAGGGGCAATCTGTAGACACCGAATTTTGTCACCCCCCCGGCAATGATGACAATATGAAGAATTACATGTTAGACATTTTAGACTTGGTGAATTTTCAAGCTTAAAATAGAAAATGACCATTTTTCCCCTATAAACTTTCAAGAGAAAATGTTTTCAAAAATTATAATTTGATGTTGTGGATTATTGTTGTTTGTCCCCTCAAGTCGGACATTACACTTTGATGCGAGAATTATGCGAATCGACGCCCGATTCTCTCTTTCATTATATGATCCGGGTCCCTACTTTATACATATTTTTGTAAAGGTTCCCGATCGAGACTACAATCATGTCTCACATCATTGGATAGTGCTCGGATTGAGCTTTTCAACGACATATTACACGTTCAATTCTGACTAACGGTTTGAAAGATATTAGCCTCGAAAGTTGACTCCAAAGTTCGGTATCAGATTCCATTCCGAGCAACCATGGAGTGCCATGTAGCGCCCAAACCCCTTTGTCCAAAAGCAAGCCTTTTGGACAATTCTCCCTAGTTTTTTAGTCCCACATCGGAAATAAAAGAGAATTATCTCAAGTCCCCAGGCTGTAAGTATAGCCCTTCCTCTCTTCCAAAAAGGGAGGAGAAAATTTGGGAGAAGGAATATGGCCCCATGAAGGTTTTTTCTAAGTCTCTCTCTCTAAATAAAGAATCCCTCTAAGTATAAAATTTTGAATGTGTAATCCTTCCTTGAGCCGGGAGACCTAATCCGTTTCGGTTCGATTTTGAGCTTGAAGCACAATGGTTATCTCCCCTTGTTTCTTGATTAAAGCCAGGTTTAAGATATTTTTCTTCTTCTAATTGTAATTTAGAACTAGTTTATCTAATTTAATAGATTAGTTTCTAATTTATTAGTAATTGATTTATTTAGATTAATTATGTTTAATTAGTTTCAGTTTGGTTCAATACGGTTTATTAGATGTGAATTGATTTATTCCGATCAAATTAAAGGTATTTAGGTTTAATTGATTCTTTTAGATTAATTAGGTTTAATTGGTTTTTTTTTTTTTATTTAACATGTTTACTTAAGTAGATTTGATTTGGTCTACTTTTTTTTTTTTTAAATTGTTTTTTGTTCTTTTAATCTAGACCCTTAAATTAGGATCCCAGCCCTAACCTAATCCCCATCTCTACTCTTCTTTCTCTTCTCCAAACAAATCAGCCGCACCTTTCTCCTCCTTTCTTCTTCTTCTCTTCTCCTTCCCTATTGCTGCAACCGAACCTGCAGCTGCACCTTTCTTCTTCTTCTTCTTCCTCTCTTATTTTCTCTTTTACTATGGCCGAAACCCCATCTCCTTCTCTTCTATCTCTTTTTATTTTTATTTTTATTTTTTTTTTGTGTTCATTTTCTTTTGTTTATTCATTCCAGTTTTTTATTTTATTAATTTATTTTTGTAATTCAAATTGTAATATGCTCCCCAACCTCTATTATTGTGTGATATTTCTCCTATTTCACCTTTGCCTTCGCCGTGTTTCAGTTAATACTTTTAGGGGATTCCATATGGAGTCCAAGGGTCACTCTAATCCAGCCCCTTAGGATCAAGGGCTGAAACCGATTGGGTTTTGCTCATTATTTTTGAATCATATGATAACCATAGGGTTTCACTAATTTCTATCAAATTAGGGTTTTGAATCAACAAATGGGTCTATGGGCCATAGTCTAGGACGTAGGTCAGTACGGGCGTGGCTAGCACCCCCTCAAACCGGCTCGTAGCATTAGATGCGTTACTTGGGTTTTCGAGTTGATAAAAATGAACCCGTTTCGGTCCATTTCTTTTTATCTCAAATAGTGTGTCCCTTTAGAATTAATTGTGTATTTAATTTAGATTCGGATATCTTGCCATATTGATAATCATTAGATTTAGATAGGTTAGTCAATATCATGTTTGCCATGCTTCGTGTTTATTAACATGTCTTTTTTTAATACTTGATGATTCGATGTTAAAAAGCTTAATTTATTTTAGGATTAGCTCAAGGTAAACATAATTAGGGCAATTAGGTTTCATAATTTATTTAATTAAACAATAGGTTGAGTTTAATCTTCCTAAACTAGATTAAGTAGACTAGTAAAATGCTTCAATTTAATGGAATTAGCCAATTTAACTTTTCTAATTTAACTAGGCCCCATTTAATTTAAAAATATTTTTACCAATTAGATTAAGTAGGATTGCAATAATTTATTTCACAAATTACTAGGGATTGGGTTTAATCATTTTAATTAATTCAATTTAGGATCTCACAAATTCATTGATCATCCATCTAGGTCAGGCTTAATTAATCGAATTAGTTTAATTTAGGGTTTCATAAGTTGCTAAACTAATCATTGGTTTAGGCTTATTTAATTAGCTTAATCCAAGACTCATAATACATTAATTAAATCATTTAGGCTTATTTAATTAGCGTAATCATTTCATTATTTGCATCATAACCTAGCTAGCATAATTTAGACACTTGGCTTAGGGTTTTCACATGTCATGCTTAGATATCTAGTTTAGGGTTTTCAGTGACCTAGATTTAGGACTAGTTAGTAGGGTACAAACAAACTTTGGTCAAACAAAAGGAGACCGGCCTTAAGGTCGGGCAGACTGGGTGCCTAACACCTTCCCAGTCTGGTACTTGACACTTGTCCAAAATCTTGGTGCAAACCAGCCTTATCCATCAGAGTCATTAGTCTCTCTCCCTTAATTGGGAGAGACATTTATGGGTCCTAGACCCTTTCTAGGTGGCGATTCCATTTTACCCATAACGTGTGTACCCCCTTTTGGCATTTGATGACCAGGGGATACTATCTCATCTCATTAGGCTCGTGTGTACACGCGTTACGAGTCATATCGTGATCCCGGCGGAGGTCCATGATACCTACACAAGTATCATCTTCTACTTGAACTTGTGAATGGGTCAAATTTTTTATTAGGGTTATCTTTACAGGTTAACTCACTTGGATCATTTATAGGCCACCTTATGCTTAGAGACTGATCCCAAGTTTTAAAACCATCACCCAAGAGGACTCTTTTGTATTAATTATTAAATCATCGAAGACACCATCATATGGCAAATAGGGCTACACAACAAAGTGTAATGGTGTCTATGTCCATATACCATACCTCGACTTCAATCCTCACTGAATCATTGTCTTGAACCTAAGACTTGTTCCAGCTTTAGGGACTGATATCGCAAGCCGTTTGGGTAAGGGGGCTATTGACAATGATTCACCTAGTTGTGTTATATGGATTGGTGATATGATAATTTTGATCATTACATAATTAAAGAATGTCATGCAAATCAGCATGGAGAATCAAGAACGAAGACTCTATGGCTAGTAGGTTCTTGAGGGGTAGGTTCCTCAACAAAGAAGGCCTGCCAAACAAAGCATACAGGAACTCCTCTATATTTCTTGGAATCAGAAGAGTTTGGAACTATATTAAATCTAAAGAGAGATGAATTGTTGAAGATGGTAGCAAAATAAAATTCTGGAAGGACATATGGGTGTGTCAGCAGTCGCTGGAAGAAAGAATAGATTTGGATAATGTTGATTTGCACTCCTTTGTAGGCAAGGTGAGCCGATTTATTGAAAATTTTAATTGGAAACTCCCTAGTGTGGATTCTCTTGGCATGAAAACCATTTTTGACGAGGTTTCTAGAATTCTCATCCCTGAGTACAAGTGCCATGATCGATGTGTTTGGAGTTTAGCCCATGATGGCATTTTTAGCTCCAAATCATCATGGGAAGACTTTAGAATGAAAAAAGCTCTTGGGTGTACCTGATTTGGTGCAAAAAGCAGCAGCCTAGAGTCTCTATTTTAGCCTGGAGAGCGATTCATGGCAAGCTGTCTACTGATGAAGTGGTGAAGAAGAGAGCAGTCCCAATTGCATCCAGGTGTGAGCTTTGCAAATTTGAAGAGGAATCTTTAAATCATATGTTTATAAATTGTCCTTTTGCTATAGAAATCTGGAACCTTCTTTGTGAAAGTTTCAATACTAGGTGGTCTGGCCTAGGTTCGCTGCTTGATCTTGCTCAGTGGTGGAAAAGGCAATGGAAAAATGTGTATTGTAAGGAGGCGTGGAGTTTGGGAATGGCTATCGTCTTAGACCATCTTTGAAAAGAAAGAAATAACAGGAGATTTGAGGGTAAAAGACAGCTGCCCAGGTATGTGTTTTTCATGGCGGTGGATGATATCAAGGGGAACAAGCCTCGCACTTTGGGTGAGGTAAAATCGGCTACTGATGTGTTGTGCTGTAATAGCCAGGGGCTTCCCATCCAGGCTGCCACTCACAGAGACATTTTGGAGGTTTTATGGTGCAAGCACCCTATAAATTGGATCAAGCTTAACTTTGATGGAATTTCGTTGGGCAATCCTGGTCGCGATGGTACGAGAGGAATTTTTTGGGACAACTTTGGCAGAGTTCTAACTACTTAAAAAGTGTTCTTGGGGGTAAAAGGTGTATTTAAAGCTAAAGTTGAAGGGCTAATGGAAGGGCTCATGCGTGCTAAGGAAATGAATTTCAATTAATTGTGGGTGGAATCAGATTCCAGTGCAATGGTTACTTCGCTTCATCAGAGGAAAATTCCTTGGTTTGCCCTTCAGAGGTGGTCGATGATCCTCCCTTTCTTAGCTAGCATAAGCTGGAAAATCTCTCACAATTATAGAGAAGGGAACTCTATTGCAGATTACTTAGTCAGGGACGCTACAAAGTCGGGTGTATCTGCTGATAATGTGACCTTACCGTCGCACATTCATGGTATGCTGGCTAGAGATGCTGAAGGAAGACCTTATTATCAATTTGAGTAGCGCCTTTCCTTTCCTCTGCTGATGGCAATGTCGTAGGTGGGGGATAGGTTTGGCATGTGTTTGGGTGTTGTTTTCTTTTGGTTGTTATGCTATCTTTTCTTTTCCTCCTTTTTTAATGAAATAATCTTTTTAGAAAAAAAAAAAAATTAAAGAATGATCTGAGCACTTGTCAAATTTTATATTTAAATTCGATAATATATTCTTAATTTTATCATTATGCACCCATCAGAAATCATATAGAGATAAAATCAGAAACTGGTAAGACCGATCAAAATAAATGTTTGGATTGAAGCTGGAAAAATCACTAAAATTCATTATTTTCTTAGATATTAATAAAAAAAAAAAAATTAAAAAAAAAAAAAACAAAAACAAAAACATGTAAGGGCTTTTAAAATAAATTGACCATGGATTGAAATTGACCAAGTCGATAGCTATAAATATTGGATTGGTTTTTTAGACCAAATTATCTTATTGTTCCGAGTCTATCAAACCTTGGAATATGTAACAAGTAAATAAATAAATAAATTATAAAATGATAGGGATAGCTTCATATGGTGGTGGCTAATCAGTCTTGGGTAAGAGGATTGTGTAGTGGTGATGAGAGTGAGAGATTAAAAGCTAAAAATAATCGCTGAATCGGCTATGATCTACGAACGAGATTGATTTCCATCCATTCCCCAAAGTGGGCAGAGGGGACTGGGCGGTAGTCGGAGGTGGTCGAGGGGAAGAGATCATCAGAAGTGGGGGTATCAATCCCCAAGGTTGCATCGGTTGGATTGATTGGGTTCGACCGTTTAAAGAACGACCTGAGTCGCATCAATTATTAAACGTGTCGGGCTCAGGCTCAGCTCGATTATAAATAGGGCACACGGTGCAAGGGGTAAGACCGACAGTGCCCAATCGGCCCGGTCCATTTAAAAGCCAAACTCGACCCAATACGTTTAACTCAACTATTTATTTATATATATATATATATTTATATAAAATAGGGTATATATTGATATTTTTATCAATTTTTGACTGTAAAGTGTAATATCTTTTTTAAAATTTTTTATCATGTAATAAAATGTATTAAAATTCTTAAATCTAAGACCAGGCCCGTTTAAGGGTTTTTGGTACATAACCCCGTTTAAGGTTTGATTATAACCTAATTAGGAGAAGACCAGTTAAAGCTTGAAGCCCGACACAATATTGCCATAAAACTGACCGAGACCGATTCATTCTTTGAATAGGCAGATCATGATGAAAGGATAGAGATCCACCAAACCCAACTAGGCCTGACCAAGACCGATCCAATCCCACCAATTGACAACCCTAATCAAGAGCGATTTTAAGATTACAAATATGGTTGGATAGGGTGATTCCACAGTGGTCAGGCGAAAATAAAATAGCTAGGCCTCAAATACACAGATATGCAATGGCATATTATTTAAGTTGTTTAATCCCAATCTATACAGAATACATATGTTTTGCAAGTTATCAAACAACACAAATCCAATAGAACGATCAAGAATAAAGAAACATTTCTGCAACAAAAATTGAATCATCAACCAGAGAGAACTCATCAGACCCAACTGTACCAACCAATGAGGAGGGAGCTAGTGAATTCTTCCCTAGCATTAATTGTTTCTTAACCAATTTTCATGCAGCTGCAAGACGTCTCCCAAATCAGACAACACTTCCTCCATTGTGGGTCGGTTCTCACCCTTATAGGCAACACATTTCTTTGTGATCTCCCCAAAAAATTTCATTGATTTTGGAGAGAAATCCCCTTCAAGTCGTGGGTCTACAGTGAATTCAAGTGGTTTCATCCACTGGAATGAAGGATTAATTCTTGTAACGAGATCATCATGGAAAGGTGGCTGAGCACTGACAACCTCATACATTACTATACCAAAAGAGTAGACATCAGACTTTCTACTCAATACCCGACTTTGCACATATTCTGGATCAATATATCCAACGGTTCCCTTTACATCAGTACAAAAATGGGTATGATCTGGACATGTTTTTGATATTCCAAAATCAGCCAACTTTGCTACAAACTTCTCATTCAATAGTATATTCGATGGCTTAACATCACAATGGACTACACCTCTCTCTCCCCATGTGTGGAGGTAGTTGAGCCCACGTGCAGCACCTATACAAATCTCTAATCTCTGCTTCCATGTCAATGGTGGGAGATCATCACTCCCATAGAGATGATTCTCAAGATCCCCCTTTGCCATATATTCATACACCAAAATCATCTCATTCATATACTTGCAGAACCCAATCATGGAAACCACATGTCTATGCTTGAGCTCCGATAGCATCTCAATCTCTGTCTCAAATTCTGCCAGGCCTTGTTTAGATTGCGGATTGGCACGCTTGAATGCTGCTAGAGTCCCATCTTCTAGTACACCCTTGTAAACGCTGCCAAATCCACCAACTCCGATCTTTAATGATTCATCAAAATTCTTTGTTGCAGCTAGGATCTCTGCTACCGTGAACAATTTATTATCCACTCTATCAATAGATGTGGGCCCATTTGGATTCAGATTTCCTTCGGTGAATCGCTTACTAACTGTATCAGGTGTTTTGGTGCCATTTAGATCCAGACATCCCCCGAAGACTTTAGATACTTTAGCAACACTGTTGTTGATTCTAGTGGTTCCAAGAAATAGTGGGTGACAACCAACAGGATTGTCTTTCACAGGCAATGTGTTCTTTCTCTGCGTACGTAAAGTTGCAAGTAAAGATGCAAGACTGGAGATAGAAGCTTTATCTCCTTTTCATTTTCGCAACGTATTTTTCCACTCTTCTTTGTTACTTATGACCGATAAGTATGACCCTAATATCTCCAGAATTGAAGGCAACCCTTCCGAATAACAAACCATATAATGTGAAAGTTGCATATATTCTTGAGGAGGTTCATCCCTGGAAAATGCATGCAAACTAAATAGTTTAAGTGATTCCTCACTGTCCAGCCTTTGAAGCCAATAGATTTTATCTTTATCAACTTTTGCCACATTCAAGATATGTTCAGAACTGGTTGTTATAATGACCCTACTTCCTTGACCAAACCAATTGAGTTCACCTACCAAAGCATCTACCTGTTCTTTATTGTCCACATCATCAAGAACAAGAAGAACCTTTTCATTGCAAAGATGGTGTTCTATCAATTTTTTCCCTTTATGATAATGACCTACGTCAAAGTCTGTTTTGAAGATATCTTTAAGAAGTCGCTTCTGCAAAGACGCAAGCCCCATGCATTGCATTGCTTGTTTGCTAACATCTGAGATAAAACTATACTTCTTGAAGGTTGAAAGGATGCGATTATAGACAATCTTAGCAATGGTTGTCTTCCCAATGCCACGGGAACCACAGATTCCTATGATTTGAACATCATTGGAATCAATACTTAATAAAGATAATATTTCGTCAGCACGGGAATTATACCAATAGGGTATTTGCATTCATCCAAATGTGTGCTGCTGACCAATTCTTCTAGAATCCTTTTCACAATTTATTCAACTACCTTTCCTTGATCCCTGCAATCATTTCATATAAGAAGAAAAAAGAAAAGAAAATCACAACAATTAATGAGATGAAAACTCAATCATTTATTGAAAAGCAATCAGAATAAACATTAGTTAGAATTTAGTACGAGTAAAAATTGGAAATAAACATCATTATATATGAAATAGGGGTGTGATGGCTTAAACACAAATATCATTGGAGTGGTGATAGATTATAAAGATAGCCTAATTTACTACTTTATTCCAACATTAAGTGACAATGAGCTATTAAATACCCTACCTCATAAGAAGAAATTTGAATCTTTACGATCAACTTATCAATTTTGGGCATTAAAAAAACAAAAAACAAAAAAAACAAAAAACAAAAAACCCTGATAATATGCAAAAATGGGTTTGAAATGCCTTATTTCTTGAAAAATCTTGAACCACTTGAGATACAAGGGGAAGACTCTAATACGTCCACCATAGATGTTGCACCAAAAAATTATGAATATATGATCGATCAACAAGATATCCCTAGTCCAACCATTGCACCAAATTTTCCATGTTTGCCATTCAAGTGGGATATTTCCTTCTTGTAATTATTTACACTATGAGCTTGTATTTGTATATCCCATTCAACATGCTTAGAGAAACTCATTATAAACAATAATGGGTAGAAATGAGGGCAACATTCTTGTCTAAAGAAATTACAACCCTTATGTTTAAAGATTTTTTAGCCATAAGAAAATCTTAGTGATAATGAAATGAAATAAAGAGATAATCCATTAAAGTTTAAGATATGATAATGAGAATACCATCAAAGTAATTTTGTGGAATTAGACTTACGTATTTTTGTCAATAACTTCTCCTTTCAAACTCCCCACCACTTTCAAAGCTTTCCGCCAACTCTCTATAATATGGGGCTCAAAATTCTTCTCGTGCTCTCGAAATGCTTCTTCAAAACTTTGGGTTTGATTCCGAACATGTGACGGATCAACATAGAAGAATATGGGCAAGACCAGTTGACCGTTGGATATGTTGCATTGAAGAATCTGAGCAAGTTCCAGAAGGCACCATTTGCTGTTGGCATATCCTTGTGACAAGATAAGGATAGAGATTTTGGAGGCATCGATTGCTCTAAGCAAGGATGGTCCAATGGCTTCTCCAGTCCACAGATTTTCACTATCAATAAAAACATTGATTCCTTTGTCTTTCAAAATTAAGTTAAGGAAGCTAGTGAAGTTATTACGAGTATCTTCGCCCCTGAAGTTGAGGAACACATCATAGCTAGAAAATCCAGTAGTTGTGAAGGTGCCACAGCTGTGGAAAGAATCCTCCATGAACTTGAAGTTGTTGCAGAGAAGATAAGATGTTGAAACTGCTGTTTTCTCTCTCAAGGAACTCTCTTGATTTAACAAATTGGTTTCTAATAGGAAGTTTTGTGTTGACTAAACTGCCTTCCACGAAATTCTAACTTTCCTAAACGAGTAGAAGGCGACGTGCTTACTTGCTCAATCAGTAGTTTTCTGTGTCCAAGTTTGACTATTCATGGAAGCACGTCGCTCCACCACCACCATGAGAAGGGAGACCCGACCTTTGAAGTCGTTGAGGTATGCTTTTGGAAATTACTCTTTCTTTAGCTTTCTGTGTGGTGCCTGCTTGGACAGAGTTTGTTTGGGTAGCTTTTACGCTGGTGGAACTATGAAATCATACAAATTGTCTCATAGTATGGTAGTGTGAAACATGTTTGGGTTGGACCCACAAGGACAAACCATTACTGTTATGTCATCTGTATGGCTGGGGTGGCCTCAAGACATGTATCTGGGTCCTCCTAATTGTGGGATCACTTTATGGTCTATGGGTTCTATTGAGAGTATTTGGATCCATTTTAATGGCATCTAAAGAATCCTTTCAAACAAGCATTTAAGAAATGGATTTTTTTTTTTTAGGGGAGGGGTGGGTAAGTGGGATGCCCTAGGTGCTGGCCAATAGGGATCAACGAGGGTGAGAGGGGTGGGGGAGTGCTTCACGGCATATGTTGTGGGGAGGCTGGAACCAAAGACTCAAGCTTGATCAAGGCCGGCTTCTACAGGATAAGCCGTCAAACCAATTGGAGTGGGTGGGCGTGCCTCCCATTATTCCCTAGATAGGAGGTTTGGTAGGAAGTTTTGGACAACTTTTGTTTTATTTTTTCTAATGAATAATAAAATATATTATTTAATTTCAATGGGGTTACTCAGTTGGTAAAGAGCAACATCTTAAATTAAGAGGTCATGAGGTCAACCTATTTTCAAATTAAATGAAATTACCCATTCAAACTCATTGCATTGTAGAACATTTGTCTAAATGGTGGAACCCTTTGATGTGAATTTTTCAATTCACCCTAGTTAGTTTCATTACATTTACTACCTACCCACTTTGATTTGGAAAGTTCCAATAAAAATATATACAGGTTAGACCCACCTTCGTCTCTCATGACCATTCAAATCTAGCATAACCATAGCGTACGAGAAGTCCCGATATGCCTCCGTTTCCTTCAAAATGCAAGAATTTCCTATTACTATCACCTTAGAACTTGGGAACCATATTTGTCAAACTGGTAAAATAGAAACTTACACACATTGTCTATAACCACAATGGAGAGTTTATATGTTGAATTTTATATAGCCATTTATGAGCAATAGAAATGGGTATATTAAATAGAGAAGTGAACCTGATCATTGATTATTTAGCAAAATAGGATGCTAGCACTGGTGCTTCTTGTACATTTCCATCTTTTCCTATTTTGATTCAGTCTGAATTCTGAACTTAGAATGGATGTTGCAAGAAGAGTCAGATTTAGATTCATTTATTTTTAGTTTTGATGAAGTAATGGATCTCCTCCCTTACTGATGAGCATGCCGAAGATGATGTTAGATATTTTTCCTTTCTCTTTGTTTTCTGTATCTGGTTATCTTTGGATTCCAACCTTCATTTTTTTCTTTGTTTTTTAATATAAATGATCCTTTTATATATCTATATGTATATATATATATATATATAAAAGAGCAATCAAAACAACATTCCTAACTTTCTTTACAATATTCAAAGACTGAAAGATCTCATCAAACAAGAGAAATATAAAAGGAAGGACAACCTCAGTGCTTCCTACAAAATCATAGTTTACATATACAAGTGGAAGGCATTATTTCATGGAAGGTGGCCTACTGGGTTGCTTCCTTTAATTTTTAATTCCATATTATTATCATCAAGCTGTCCATATTTAACTTGTTAATTTCTCAAAGGTGATTAAAGTTCTAGACTTTCTATATTATAAAAAAATAAAAAATAAATAAAAATGAAAGTCCTAGACTATGCCCTTCGGTTAAGCCTGACCTTGCCCTGCCCCTCAGGCAGGGATGGGCCAAAGCTGAGCACCTGGGGATATAGGTTGGGCCTAGGTGATAGAAAATAAATACGGAACGATTCATGAAGATCGACAAACATGCACGACAAACACTACAAAAAAAAAACACGTTTTAGGCATACCTGAATCCATGGCTAAAGAATAAGAACTCCTCAATGTCTTCTTGTATGCTCCTCATACAACAGGATCAATGTTGGTCTGGTCTACTCTCTTTCCCTTTTGCTTTAGGTCATTAGTCTCACTTAATGGGTCAGTGATAACTATATATAGGGGTGAGGGTAGGGATCAACCCTGCAATAAAATTAAGGTTTTCTCCCCATTAAGGAAACAATACCTTAGGTCCACACATAGTAATAGATATTTTATACCATTAAGGTATGCTAATAGAATCCAATATCTCCATAGAGATCACTTACGAATAATATTGGATTCTTTCTGTTTACTCCATCTGTAGTCAACACCACTAAATCAGTTTTGGAAATAAATCTTTGACTATGCTAGCCCATCTAATAGGAAATCTTACAATCTCCCACTTGGGCAGCATATGTCACAAGTTTTAGTTTTTAAAATTTATTTAAAACGACTCTCCGATTTAGATAAACTGAATGTGGCCACAAACAAAACAGTGTCGAATGGAGTGCACCTTAAACCAAATGCTTTGGTCCGAATGAGAATTACAAATACCCAACCGTATTGATCATCACATCTAAAGCGATATGAGACCACACACGTCAAAGTGCTCATAATATCACCGACTTGAGCTGAACAGTATGAAAGTGTGGTATGGAAATAACATACAATAGTGATCATCATATCTATTTCCAAATTGAACCTGGCTTGAAAACCAAATGAGCCCTATGAGACAGATACTGAAGGTCTCATTAACAACAAGCGTCTCCCAAACGCTCAAGCTTCAATCAAAGAAGCTCATTGGGACTGGGTCCGGATGTCCCACAACACTAGCACTAGACCTCAATCAAACGAGGGTTTGCTAGCGACTGGATGTGTGTGTATTGACTGGAACCTCAGATACCGAATGAGGTAAATATACCACATATAACCTCAATTTTTTTGTAGGAGGCAAATAAATAAGTGTATACATATAAACAAATGGCCATAAAAATGCATATATATTCTTGAGAACAATAATAATGCATCATATATATAAAATAAAACTGAAAGTCAAATGCGAACATATTGCACAAAACTCCCACTAATAAAATGCATCAAAAGAACTAACAAGTCTCATATTAGTGACATACTCTTGAAAGACTTTTGGAGTCAAGCCCTTAGTAAGAGGATTTGCAATCATGTTTTATATAGCAATCTGTTCCATTGTAATCTGTGACTATTGAACTTTCTCTCTGACAAAAAAATACTTAATGTCAATGTCTTTAAAGCCTGAAGTACTTTTATTGTTATGAGAGAAACAAACCGCAACGGAGTTGTCACAGAACATCCTCAATGGTTTAGATATAGAGTCAACAATCTGTAGCCCTGAGATAAAATTCCTTAACCATAAAGCTTGAACAGTGGCTTCATAACACGCCACATACTCAGCTTGCATAGTAGAAGATGCAGTGAGTGTCTGCTTGACACTCTTCCAAGATATAGCCCCACCTACCATCACAAAAACATATCCAGAAGTAGACTTGAGGTCATCTAGACATCCAGCAAAATCTGCGTCATTGTAACCGACTACATCAAGTGAATCGGTTCTTCTATAAGTAAGCATAAAATCCTTAGTGCCCTGTAAATATCTCATGACTTTCTTAGCAGCTACCCAATGCGCTTCACCAAGATTGCTCAAATATCTCCCAAGTACACTAATAACATAGGCAATGTCAGGCCGTGTAAAAACTTGAGCATACATCAAACTACCAACAGCAGATGCATAAGGTATGTTCTTTATCTGATTGCACTCCAATTCTGTCTGTGGACATTGAGACTTGCCAAAATTGTCCCCTTTTACAACTGGAGCCTTACTATGAGAACATGCTAACATATTAAACCTTTTTAATATCCTCTCAATGTAACATTTCTGAGACAAACCAAGAACGCCACAAGACCTATCACGATGAATCTCAATGCCCAAAACATAAGAGGCCTCACCAAGATCCTTCATATCAAAGTGACTTGATAATAATCGTTTTGTTTCATGCAAAAGATCAACATTATTGCTGGCAAGAAAAATATCATCAACATAAAGCACAAGGAAAATGAACTTACTCCCACTGATCTTCAGATAAATACACAGGTCCACAAGATTTTCTTTGAAACCACAAGAAGTGATAACTTCATCGAACTTAAGATACCACTGTCTAGATGCCTGTTTCAAACCATAAATAGATTTCTTGAGTTTGCACACAAGGTGCTCTGTATCAACTTGCCTGAAGCCAAGGGGTTGTTGCATGTAAACATCCTCTTTAAGATCTCCATTTAGGAATGTTGTTTTGACATCCATCTGATGAAGTTCCAAATTAAAATATGCTACTAAAGCCATAATGATTCTGAAAGAATCTTTTGTTGAGACTGGTGAGAATGTGTCCTTGTAATCTATGCCCTCTCTTTGACTGAATCCTTTTGCTACAAGTCTGGCCTTGTAACGCTCAATTTCACCTTTAGAGTTCCGTTTGGTCTTGAAAATCCATTTACAACCAATCGGTCTATATCCTTTTGGTAATTCAACAAAATCCCAAACATCATTAACAGACATAGAATTCAATTCATCTTGCATGGCTACCATCCACATTGATGAATTGGGATCATTGGCAGCCTGGTCAAAACTGATTGGATCTGAATCCAAAGTAATATCAAACTCATGTTCTTGTAAATAAACAACATAGTCATCAGATATGGCAGGCCTACGAGTTCTCTCTGATTTCCTCAAGGGAACATCAGCAACAATATGGTCCTGAATCTCATCAACAACAGAGGGTGCAAGCTCAACCACTATAGGTTGCACAGGTTCTTGAGTGGGGACATTCTCTTGTTCAATGTGAGGCTGTAATACAGTAGACGGTAGTGTCACAGGCATAGGTACAAGAACACGTTCCTCCTCAAAAACAAAGTTACGTGGTTGAGCATACTGAAAATATAAATCATCCTCAAAGCAAAAACTGCCCGATTTGATTCCACTACTCTAGTAGAATGTGTAGGACAATAGAATCTATATCCTCTTGATCTTTCAGAATAACCGATAAAATGACCACTAATGATCCTTGAATCAAGCTTCCTCATCTGAGGATTGTAAGGTCTCATCTCTGCAGCACATCCCCATATATGAAAATGAGATAAATTTGGCTTCTTACCAGTCCACAATTCATAGGGAGTTCTGGGAACAGACTTGCTAGGCACTTTATTCAAAATATATATTGTTGTTTTCAAACCATCACCCCATAAGAAATCAGGTAAAGTTGAATTACTTATCATGCTTCTCACCATATCCATAAGGGTACGGTTTCTCCTTTCAGCCACCCCATTCTGCTCAGGTGAACCAGGCATAATGTACTGAGCGTCAATACCACATTCTTGTAAGAATCTGGCAAATGGTCCAGGGTTACGCCCAGTTTCATCATATCTACCATAAAACTCTCCACCTCGATCAGATCTCACACTTTTTATCTTCTTTTCCCTTTTAAGTTCTACCTCTGCTTGAATAAGGTAAATAAAACCAAAACGGAAAAAATCATCTATGAAAGTAATAAAATATCTGTATCCACCCATGGTAGTAGGAGTGAATGGACCACAAATATCAGTATGAATTAGCTCCAAGGCTTCATCCTTCCTGGTTGCACCTTTCTTTTTAGCTCTAGTGTGTTTCCCCTTAATGCAATCAATAAAAATTCTAAAATCTGAAAAATCCAATTAAGGAAGTGTACCATCCTTAATCAATCGTTCTATCTTCTGTTTAGAAATATGTCCTAAACGTTTATGCCACAACATAGAAGAATTTTCATCCAATCTAGTACGTTTAGGATTTGTAACCACATAATTTACAACAGAAGAAGTGTTGGCATATTTGGAAGAACTAATATCCAAATCAAATTTATAAAGACCATCATATAACAAGGCAGATCCAACCATAAGAGAACCAGAATAGAGAGTAAGTTTCCCATTGCCAATATTAAAAGTGTAACCACAACTGTTAAGTTTAGATACCGAAACAAGTTTTTGTCTAAACGACGGTACATAAACCACATCATTCAAATTCAAAACAAAACCAGTGGATAAAAGTAATCTAACTACTCCTATAAATTCAACTTTGGTCTTCTCTCCATTTCCCATGTAGATCATCATCTCTCCCTTACTTGGTTTGCTCATGCTTCTTAATTCCTGCAAACAATTAGTGATGTGAATAGTTGCTCCAGTATCAATCCACCACGAATCAGGGAAAACATCTACAAGATTGGATTCAAGACACACTAGAGCTAAAGATGTACCTTTCTTTTCAAGCCATTTCTTATAGCCATAGCAATCTGTCTTCATATGTCCATCCTTTTTGCAGAAGAAACACTTTCCCTTAAAAGCCTTAGTCTTTGGTTTCAGATTTTGATCGGTTTTCTATTCTATTTTTCCTGATTTTTCTTACTTGTTGCCTTTCCAATTTTTCTTGAATTTCTTCTTACCCCCATTATTGGAAACAAAATAAGCAGAATTACATTTTTCCTTCTTCTTTCTTTCCTCTTCCTGTACCAATATGGAAGTCTTGTCCTCAAGATTCCACTCCAATTTTTTTGCATTATAGGAGGTCTTAAGAGTATCAAATGATGATGGAAGTGATTGCATAATTTGCCACACAAGGAAAGAATCAGATACCTTCACTTCCATCTCCCCCAATGTGGCAGCATAATTGGTCATTTTCATAATGTGATCACGTACTCCACTTGTGCCATCATATCGAGTGGATGACAACCACTCCAAATATGTTCCCTTCTCAACCTTATCAAATTTGGTAAACTTTGTATTAACAGCTGCAAGAAAATCCTTAGCATTTTCTTTCGAAGGCACATTTTCTTAATGGTCTTGTCCATAATATACTTCATAACAATCAGGCACAATCTGTTGGACTCCTCCCACTTTTCATAAAGTGCTTTTGCAGTAGCATCACTCTCAGTTGTGGGCTTGGGGGGTTTATCAGTTCTCAGGGCATAATCGAGTCTCATGATTGCAAGAGACACAGTAAGAGAGTCTATCCACTCCTCAAAATTAGAACCATTCAGGACTTTGATGGAAGATAATTGGAAAGTCATAGCTGGCAATAATAATTACCAAAAGCATATCAACATCCCAATAATATAATGAAAGCTGACTAATTAGAGCTTATTAATCAGATTTATCCCAATACCAATTTTAACAATTGTATGAAAAACATAAACTGGGAAAATATTCAGCATCATTGGGGTCACACCTGTGGTGGCAAGATCGCCCAACATGCAGTGAAATCTTTCACATGTAAGGCGAGGCGCCAAAAAACAACACCATATTGTAGATTCATCACCTGTGGTGGCAAGACAAGAACCTCCAAAATAGTGAAACTCAAAAAATCACCCTCACACCATCAAGGAAAATCGACCAAACGAAGACTCACCTGTGTTGGCAAGAGCACATCGTTCGCCATATGGCTTTCTTAACTGCAATCCATCCGGATGGTCTATAGTGATTCCGCATCTTTAGGAATTAGCCCACTAAGTGGAAGTCTAATCTCTAAAATTACAAAAACTCTATAGACCTGGATTGCAACTGTATGCCCATTATATTTTTAATAATTTTTCATCAAAGAATTGCTAAATAATAATATGAAAAACAAAAGCACATAAAATTTTAATATATAAAATCATAAGTGTTCCTATTATGATAGATCAGAACAACATCATGGGTTGCATATTAATTCCCTATAGTGCACAAGAATTAACATGAAATAACAAAATTATATATTTAATGTGCTAGGAACTAAACCAAATGTCACAAAAAGTAAATATGTAAATAATTATGCTTTATGGTTCTGTTATGAGTCAACCAATTAAAACTCATGACACCTTTTTATTTTTTTTATTTTTATTTAATAAAAAATATAATCTTTTTGTATGATTTCTCAAAAGAGAAACACGGTTTCTCAAAAGAGAAACAATCTGTAAAAAGTATTTTTTTTTTTTTTTAAACAACCAAACCGTACTCACCTTTTTGTCATTTTTTTTTTTTAAAAGGCAACCAAACCGTACTTACCATTTTATCACCTTTTTTTTTTTTTTTTAAAGTTTGTACGGTTCTCCAAAAGACAAATCAAGGGAATTATTTTTTTTTTATACAAAAAAACAACCAAAACCGTACTCACCCTTTTTTGTCACTTTTTTTTTTTTTTTTTTAATTTAACTTTGCACGTTTTGTCCTTTAGTATATTACTTTTCTCGTTTCTTCAAAACAAAATGACTCGAGGAGAAGAAATTGATTTTTATTACTGGTGGTACAGCCGATCGTGAAGGTGGAGGTGGAGGTGGAGGTGGAGGTGGAGGTGGAAGTGGAGGAGGAAGCCCCATCTAGTGCCGCCATGAACTTGCAGTAGTTGCAGAGAAGATAAAATTCTCAAATTGCTCTTTTCTCTAAATGAACTCTCTTGATTCAACAAATTGGTTTTCAATACGAAGTTTTGTGTCACGCAATTGCCTTCCACTAAATCATAGTTTACATAAACGAGAGGAAGGTGGCATGCCGAATGGCTTCTATTTATTTATTTATTTATTTATTTTTATAAATAAATAAATGTTATATTAAAATACAGAGAAAAGAAAAGAAAGAATACAAGGTAAAGATACCACCAAGAGGAACTGATGGCTTTCTGAGTTGCTTTCTCTAATTTTTAATTCCTAAATATTGTCATCAAGTTCTCCATACTAACGTTGTTGACTTTTCAAAGGTGATTAAACTAGGAGTGCAAGTTTGGCCCTATTTCAGGTTTTAGGGCTTGAGTTGGGATTTTCTAGGTGAGGCTGAAATGGTCTTAAACTATGTACTTTGGTTGAGTCCAACCTTTCCCTGTCCGATCTGGGGCAGAGACCAGCTAGGCAAAGTTTAGCCCTTGGGGACCTAGGTTGGGCTTGGGTTTTCAAAAACTTGCCCAATCTAACTCGGTTGCACTATTGCACCCCTAATGGCAAGTCACATGGAATTGAAATCATTTACTATTGAAATCAATTGGTGTAAGTCTCCTTGCTTTTGGACGAAGTTAAATGTTGATGGCAGCTCCATGGGAAATCCTGGAAGAGCTGGATGTGGAGGTGTTATGAGAGACTATTATGCGGAATTTAGGAGTTTACTGGAGGGTATTCATCATGCCATGAATCAAGGGGTAACCAGATTGTGGATAGAGTGTTGTGGCTGTTGTCACTGCAGTTCAGGGTATGTCTATTCCTTGGTTTGCTCTTCAGGATTGGATCTCCTTGCAACATTACCTCAATACTATTTCCTGGAAGATCTCTCACTGTTACAGAGAAGCAAACCCTGTAGCTGACTTTCTTGCTAAATCGGCTGCCAAAACTGGAGTTTCTGGAACTATGGAGGAATTTCTTTCCAATATTATAGAGGAACTTAGAAGTGATATGCTTTCAAAGCCCAGGTTTAGATTTTGCAGATAGCTTTGGAGGGCCCTGCTGATGGCAATGCCGAAGGTGGGGTCCCTGCTTAACTATGTTGCCCTTTGATGTACTATATTTTTCACTCCTTTTTTTTTTAAATACAATTCTGACTTCTAGAAAAAAAAAATCATTTACTATTGAATCAAATCTTCCTACAGATTTTGCATTTCATATCGACATTTCAAGAAGATTTCATATGACAGACGTGGATGACCCAGTATCGAATACTGGTAATAATATCAGCAAAAGAATGTTCTCCTGTGCTTCCAGACATGTTGAACTCCACATATTCTTGTACAGTCAAAGGGGATCGATTCTGTGAAAGATGGAATCTCTTTGGCTCCCCCCCATGGTTTCAAAAATTGGATCATCGAGATTAGAAAAATTGCTCATATCAGATCAATATCAGTCAGTAACTTCTCTTTTCAAATTCCCTTCCACTCTCAAAACTTTCCTCCAAGTCTCTACAATATGGGGCTCAAAATTCTTCTCGTCTTCTCGAAATGCTTCTTCAAAACTTTTAGTTTGCTTCTGAACATGCATGCAAGGGATCAACATCAAAGAATTAGGCAAAACCATTGACATTGAAAATTCTGAGCAAGAGGTCATCTAAATACGTGGAAGAGGTCAAAGGGGTTGCCTTCTTTTCTTGGTCACATTTGTGGTTTACTTATGATGTGTTTGATATACATTTTCGGAATAGATTCTAGATCTATTATGCACTCTAAAATGAAAAAATGGGTCAAATTTGAAAATGCATTCTAACTAGAACCAGAATTTATTTTGAGAATACATACCAAACAAAGCTTAGCAACTGGACAAAAGTTCAGTATAGTTTCTGACGTAGCAGGCTGAGTTTAGGGTGTGAAACTGAAATTCCCTGAAAGGTTTAATAGGAAATATTAGACAAACTCAATTCACTTCAACGAAATCATAATTTATATAAACGAGTAGAAGGCATTTTGTGGAAGGCATCATGCATGCCGACAGCTACAATATGGGGCTCAAAATTCTTCTTGTCTTCTCAAAATGCTTCTTCAAGACTTTTGGTTTGCTTCTGAACATGCATGCAAGGGATCAACATCAAAGAATTGGGCAAAACCATTGACATTGAAAATTCTGAACAAGAGGTCATCTAAATACATGGAAGAGGTCAAGGGGGTTGCCTTCTTTTCTCGGTCACATTTGTAGTTTACTTTTGATGTATTTGATATACATTTTCGGAATAGATTCTAGATCTAGAATTTCTATTCTAGATCTATTATGCACTTTAAAATGAAAAAAATGGTCAAATTTGAAAATGCATTCTAACTGGAAGCAGTATTTATTTTAAGAATACATACCAAACAGAGTAACTTTAAATTTGGACAAACGTTCAGTATAGTTTCTAACATAACAGGCTGAGTTTAGGGTGTGAAATTGAAATTCCCTGTAAGGTTTAATAGGAAATAATGGACAAACTCAATTCACTTCTACGAAATCATAATTTATATAAACGAGTAGAAAGCATTTTGTGAAAGGCATCATGCATGCCGACAGCCTTCTTGAGTTGCTCCCTCTATTTTTTTAATTCCTAATAATTGTCATTGTACATTGTTGACTTTGCAAAGGTGATTAAATATAGGGTTGTAATTGAAATTTCCTCCAAGACCTGGGCTAGGATTTGTAGGCCAGGCTTGACGTGGGTTGGGACTTTTAGGGTTAGTTTTTATTGAGTCTGTCACCCCTATTAACATCAAATTTTTCATCCATCCCTTCATAGTAGCTAGGAAAAATGAAGGTTGCCAGTAAATTGAGAAATTATGAATCGATAATCCTGAGAATGTACTAATTCAATTCCTACCTGCTATGCTTCTAAAAATTAAATAAATAAATAAATATTCTACCCGCCATGCATGAGGTTCATTTAATATATTTTTCTATTATTAAAAAAAGAAATACCCTCATGCATTACATAGAAATGATCACAAATTTAAATTGAAAAAGTTATTAACCCTTTTTTGAGAAAAAAACACACTAAAAGAGACGAAAGGTGGTTCGGGGGAGTAATATTCTAAACAACGAGATCCTCTCCAACATGCATATATCCAATGGCTGGGAATCTCTTGGAATGGATAACCATATGCCAACCATCAAGAGGAACTGGACCTCCTGATCCATATTATAAACTATATTAGTAATGGGCCTACAACAATTTTTAATTTTTTTTTTTTTTTTTGGGGGGGGGGGGGTTTGGGTGTGGGGGTTTGGGGTGTGGGGTGGTGGGGTTCAACCATGGATTAGCGTTGAACTGCCACTCTATGGTCAATAACAGAAGTACAACGTATCCTCAAACGGATAATCGAAAAATGGAAATGCACCCAAACTTAAGGAAAATCAACAATACCATCGCCCAATCAGTGGTTTCTCAACAATTTATTAGTTTGATCGCTATTGATACATATTATTCTTGAAGATTTTACTTCTCAGTATCCCTAGTTCCACTTCTCAAACAAATCTTGACAAAGCAATAACTAACACGTAGATAGAAAGAAGATCATATTATTCCGGGGAATTTACTGTCACTCCCCTACACTTAGCCTATATTTACTAAAACTCTCTTACCTTTTATCTTTTTACTGATATTCTCCTGCTTTTTTATTTTTACATCTCTTTCTCCTCAGCTCTTTTTAAATACACAGATTACCCTTCCTTTTTACTTGTAACATATTACACTTTTTTTTCAAAATGATTGGTTCAAAACATGGTTTGAACCAAACCATTAACAAGTTTTGTCGCATCTAATCATCAAGGATATTGTAAATTTAAAAAAGAATAATTTTATATCAGATCTATATCTATATTGGTATCATATGTTCCAATCGGGTGCCACGCTTTTTTAATTTTTTTATTCCTTAGATTGGCTGAAGACCGATACCAATCTAATACCGATAAAAAAATAGATTGGTGATGATGGATGAGATAAAAAAATAATAATAATAATAATAAATAATAATAATAATAAATAAATAAATAAACAACAACCCTGATTATTTGATGAGGCGAAATAATAATAATAATATTTTTAAGGACACATCGGCTATGTCAATATCCTTGATGATTGGATGAGACAAAACTTGTACGTGGTTTGGTTCAAACCATATTTTAAACCAATCAATATGAAAAAAGTGTAATAGGTTGCAAGTGAAAAAGAATGGTAATCTAAGCATTTAAAAAGAGCAAGGGAAAAAGAGATTAAAAAATCAAGAAATGAGGGAGCATCAGTAAAATAGTAAAAGCTAAGGGAGTTTTAGTAAATATAGACCAAATTTATGGGAGTGATAATAAATTCCCGTATTATTCCTAAATACAATGGTATTAGAAAATAATAGGGATCGTCTCAAATTGATCATATAGATTGGAAGAATGGGACAGAAGTGAAAGAAGATCGTCTTTCACCTCCAAACCTTCTTCAAGGGACGATTACCGCTTTGAAAGCGATCACATTCTCGTCATTGCGGACTGCATACTACTCATCAGTCATCTTCCTCACCTCTTCCCTATCGTTACTTCAAGTCTCTGCCTTCATCTCTCCATCAAAACAAATCATCAAACACGAATGCAACAGTTGATCTCGTTGGCATGTTGATTTTACATCTTTATCCTTCCAGTGGTACCCTTAATCTATTTAATGGTATACTTTCATATTAGTTTTAAAATTCATTTTTACCCTTCAAAATATTAACTTTTTCGAATAAAACAAAAGTCAATATGTAATGAAAGTCTTAAATTCTAAATTCATCTCTAGGGATGTTATTTAGGCAACTCCTTAAATAAATGAATGAAAGGCTTTTCATGGAAGGTCAAAAGAAGCATGCCTACTGGCCTACTTAGTTGCTTCCTCAAATTTTTATTTCATAATAATTAAGAACAAAGTTTTCTATTTACGTGCGACTTGTGTCATCCACAAACATAAGGGGTGCACAATGACCACAATGCTCCTAGAAGGGATGTGTACCACTGTACCCTGAGCCCAGAAAACAATCGTCCAAATTCCTAGTTGTATGGAGCTCTCCATACATACAATGTTGACTTTGCAAAGGTGATTAAACCTAAGGGTGAAAGTTTAGGCCAACAAGTCCGGGTTTCAAGGCCTAGGATGGGAGTTGTAAGACTGGAATCTGATGGGTTGGTCCTAATTTCCTTGGGACGAACCCAGCCCGGCCCTCTATAGGGTGTGCATTAAAAATATAAATATTAATTTATATTTCTGTAAAATTAATATAAAATAACAAAAAATAGGTGAGGACCTGTTCACCCTTAGCCTGCAAGACCAGGCCTAGACTGAGATATCCCAACCCATCCTGGGTTTTGGCTTAGCTTGATTTTGTGGGAGTGTTGGCCTCAGTTGTAAAAAACTTGACCCAATCCGGCTCGATTGCACCTTTAGTGGCAGGCTACATTGAATTGGGGGGGAAAAATCACAATAAGAAAATATAAATATATTAAAAAACCATAGATGAGCCCTTGACCATTGATATGCCATTTCAGTATTTACACCCTGAACTTGAATACTGGGAGCTCGAGGAGTGGGGGGCATATGATATACTATATACACTTGTTGATCAGTCAATGGTCGTGTGGTCTCACCCACAGTCTCGATAGACACAAACTAAAGCTCCTTGCCCCACTTCACCGACCTCCCAAACAACTCCCAAAGGAAGTCCCCGACCTCACGAACAACTCCCAAAGGAAGCCCCTAACCACCCGAATAGCTCCTGATGAGCCAAAATCAGACCACTACATTGGCCACATCTAGGCTGAGCTCCAGCCTCGGCCACGTCCAGACGAAACAGTCACCTCGGCCTCCTTACAGCCGAGCTCTCGCCTCGCCTCCTTACAGTCGGGCTATCGCTTCGGCCTCCTTACAACCGGGCTATCACCTCGGTCTGCTGGCACCCGAGCTATCGCTTCGGTCTCCTTACAACCGGGCTATCACCTCAGCCTCCTTACAGCCGGGCTATCGCCTCAGTCTCCTGGCAGTGGGGCTATCGCCTTGGTCTCCTGGCAGCCGGGCTATCGTCTCAGTCTCTTGGCAGTCGGGCTATCACTTCGGTCTCCTTACAGCCGGGCTATCGCCTTGGTTTGCTTACAGCCGAGCTTTCACCTCGGCCTCCTGACAGCCAACCTCCAGCCTTGTCCCACACGGCACTACTTTGAGCGCTACTTGGACTCACTGCCAATAAATAGCAAGGTAAACCCCTAAAGATACATTGATCAGTCTTTCCTCAAGAAATTCTCTTAAGTAACTGTTGTGGAGAAATTATGACTTAGGCATGAGAGAGTCCCCTTTCGGATCAGCCTGACTCTCTTTTGTTTGCTCTCTTGTGCAAGACAAGCGTGGAGTACCCAGTCTTGTAAGGAAGATCATCCGATCAAATTTTACTGCATCAACTCCCAAAGGAAGTTCCCGACCCACTAACCTAGTCCTAAGGAAGGTCCTTACTCTGGCAACTTTATCTAAGAAAGCTAACCGGGATTCGAAAATTACCTGACTCGGGGCTTTTAACTGTGGTCAAATGGGATTACTTAACCCCCAAGCTACCTAACCTAGGTTCACCCTGGTTGAGTTAACCATTAGAATATCTAACCTTGGTCAGGTTAGCCGTTAAGGGATATTAACTCAAGTTGGGTTGGCTGTTATGACTCCGGCCAGGTCAGCAACCATGTAGGATAGTGTCACCAATGGGGGGATGGCCTGTGGACATGCGTTCGAGTTGCTCGACCAATAAGAAAGGCTCATATCTTCTATATAAGGGGCACCCAACCCGCCCTTCAGGTAAGATCTCAATCCACTAAACACTATACACTATACACTATAATAGTTTTGAGTCTGACTTAAGCATCGAAGCCTGGTTCCGGAGTTCCCTCCAGGCCAGCTTCTAATCTGTGTTCTGCACATCTACACCAGGTAGAAACGTGCAGTAACAACCATCATGCCATGAAATTACAGATTCTTCGGCTTTCTATATGAAGACTATGACTATAACCATATATGGGTAAAGTTGTTTGAAACTTTTGCATTCTAAGAATTGGTTTTGGTATCTTTTGTGCCGGTGAAAGTGTGAAATCTTATGTATTGTATTCGTAGTAAGCAAGGTAATGTGAAATATGATTGGGTTTGACCCACGAGACAACTTTTATTTTTGAAAGCATGTTATCTGTAATTGCATGCAATCCGTTGAGAGAAGTCATATATCTTAATAGGCCAACGGTGAATAGCAATATATATCGAGCATGGTTCTAGGTATTGGTATTGAATTAATTGTATTCGTTATATCGTATTAGTATCGGCTATTGATGTTTGATCGATCTAGTTTGAATATCATTATCGAAATAAAGATAATATTGAAAATTAAAATAAAATAAAATATTTTTTTTTTTTAATCTTATATGGTTACAACAGGATTTTCCCATTATTCTTTTCACAAGCTTTGGCCAACTCTCCGTTGTGTGTGTGACAAGCTGTGCGCATAAAATACATGTGTTACAAGTTGTGACACAACACAAATCCTTAACCACCCACCCCCCACCCTCCAACCTCCAACCTCCAACCTCCAACCAAATCCAATAGGGTTATCAAAAAGAAAGAAAAGTAAAAAATCCGCACCAAAATTGAATTACTAATACAATAATAAAGATTTATTGGTGAGTCCCAAAGCAGTTTAGCATCCAAACAAAGAATTACAAACCAAATAAATAAAAATCTCCATTAATTACATTGGATCGACTACATCATCAAGAGCTTCTTCATCCTTGTCTCTCTCAATTGCATTATTATTATTATTATTATTATTATTATTATTATTATTATTATTATTATTATTATTATTATTATTATTATTATTATTATTATTTATTAATTTATATTATTATTTTATTATTATTATTATTATTATTATTATTATTATTATTATTATTATTATTATTATTATTATTATTATTATTATTATTATTATTATTATTATTATTATTATTATTATTATTATTATTATTATTATTATTATTATTATTATTATTATTATTCTTTTTTTTCTTTTTTTTTGTTAAAAGCCAGCAAATAAATAATATTATAAAACAATGAATGAATTACATGAAATATAAAACAACAAAAAACATAAAAATTTCAAATTGCTTTCCACCTTTGACTTAGCCATCAGCAGAAAAGCAAACCAAACAAGCAAAATACAAAATCTCAGTTAAAAATGAACCAAGGACTATCTTGTACATCCTTATTACAGAATATATACATTGCAAGAATATTAAAAAGTTCCCTTCGGCTTGAGTACTCCAAATCGAACCCTAATTTGCAAGGTATTTCTTCCAGGCCTTGTTTAGATTGCGGATTGGCATGTTTGAATGCTGCCAGAGTCCCATCATAGAGTACATCCATGTAAACTCTGCCAAGGCCACAAACTCTGATCCCTACTATTTTGAAACGTTCACCAACTCTATCAGTAATTATGGAACATTTGGATTCAGATTTCCTCTGGTTAATTTAGATAATATTCCAGCTCGATTCTTTGTTATTGTGAACCACTTACCAACTCTTCCAGTAGCTGTGGAGCCATTTAGATCCAGACATCTTCCAAGGGCTTTAGATACTCTAACAACATTGGTGTTGTTTCCAATGGTTCCATAAAGTAGGGGGCACCAACCAAAGAAATTATCTTTCATAGGACAAGTTTTCTTTCTTTGCATGCGTAGAAATGTCATAAGATGTGTGTTCTTTCTCTGCATGTGTAAAGATGCAAGACCGGAGATAGAAGCTTTACCTGTGTTCAATTTTCGCAATGTATTTTTCCACTCCTTTTTGCTGTTTATGTCTGATAGGTAAGATCCCAACACCTCTAGAATTGAAGGCAACCCTCCCACATAGTGTACTACATCATGTGAAAGTTGCATAAAATCTTGAGGAGATTCATTCATGGAAAAAGCATGCAAACTAAATAGTTGAAGAGATTCCCCATAGTCTAGCTCTTTAGGCCAATAGATTTTATCTTTATTAATGTTAGCCACATTCAAAATATGTTCATCCCTGGTTGTTATTATGATCCGACTTCCTTGACCAAACCAATTGAGTCCACCAGCCAAAGCACCTATTTGCTCTTTACTATCCACATCATCAAGAACAAGAAGAACATTTTCTTCACAAAGTCTTTGTTCTATCAATTTTTTTCCTCTATGATAATGACCTATGTCAAAATCTGTTTTAAAAATATCTTTTAGAAGTCTCAGCTGCAAAGACACAAGACCCATGCATTGCTTTGCTTTTTCTTTAATGTCTGAAAGAAAACTATGCCTCTTGAAGTTTTGAAGAATGCGATTATAAACGACCTTCGCAATGGTTGTCTTCCCAATGCCATCAAAACCGCATATTCCCACAAACTGAACATCATTGGATCCATTCTTTAATAAAGACAACAAATCTTCTACATGAGAATCTATTCCAATAGGGAATTTACATTCAGCCAACTGTGTGCTACTGACCAATTCATCTGAAGCCCTTTTGACAAGTAATTCAACTATCTTTGCTTGATCCCTGCAATAATTGTATATCAAAAGGAAAATTACAACCATAAGTATTGAGATGAAAATATCTAGTAAAAGGAACATATAAATTTTAAATTGAGAAAATTGCATTGCCACCCCCTGAACGTCGGTCCTTATTCAACGCCACCCTTGGACTTTTCGAAAAGTCAAAGCCACCCCCTAAAAATTCAAAAAATTTCAAATCGGTCCCTGCCGTTAGCCGACCGTGATAAATGAATGAAAACCAATTAGTTTTTTTATAATATACCCAAATACCCCCACCTATTGTGAGAGGACAATATTGCCCTCTCTTTTATTTCCATCTTCTAAACCCATCTCCCATCTCTCATCTCTCATCTCACTCCTCTCACTCACTCGGCCGGACAAGAAGAAGAAGACAACGACAGTACGCCACCCCCTGCAACTCGATTCTCTTCCCTCAGGCGTCCAATTCTCTTCCCTCCGGCATGCGATTCTCCCCCCTCCAGCGTGCAAAGCTCTCCCCCCTCGGGCGTCCGAACCTCTCTCCCAAGGTATGTAGGGTTCGGCTTCTTCTTCTTCTTGGGCATTTAGGGTTCTTCTTCCTTGGTTAATCTAGGGTTTATATCCTATGGAATACTGGAGATGGGGATTTTTCTTTAATTTTTCATCTAGGATTGATTAAGTAGTGTAATAGCATCTAGAAGATGCAATTTTCTCTTATAAATGTTCCTGTTCTTTAGAATAATTCACTTATCCTGATGAACCTTCACACCGCCTAGACATTAGAATTAATGTTCCTATTCTTTAGAATTCTGCTAGTTTTTGGCTGAATGAATTCCTTTTTCGATGGATTTTAGTCACAGCATTGGCTTTGGTATTCTCAGCACCGATCAGAAGCCTAATCAGACACTGCGTTGTATACCATAGTTTCTCAATTCTTTATTTATATTATTATTTTTTTGAATAAAAAAGAAGACAGATAAATTAGTAAATTTCTCAAAAGCAAGCTCTACTTCCCGTCAGTTACAAAGAGAAAACCAACAACTTTCATGGTTGCATGAAAGGTATAGGTTCCTTTTGTTTTTTTTTTTTTCCCCTTTCTAGCATATGTGCTTCTGGTCAAGGTAAAGGGGTTTATGCACTTTGGAGTGGGGAAAAAAGAAAGTAAAATTTTTTTTTGGACTGTTGTTTGATGATGATCTTTTAATGGTGTTAATTTGATGTCTCAATCTCATTTATGGCCTTCTGGTTTCTTTCCTTTTTCTGGTAAGTTGTTCCTTGATTTTATTTTCCATCAAAAACTTCATAATTCCGTATTAGAGTTCATTTGATCTCGAGAGTATGCAATTTCAGGAAAATTTCCAGAGAACAATATTCTTTTTCACAGAAAAGATTTATTTATGGCCCCATTTTCTCATTATGTAATTCTAAAAAAAAAAAAAAAAAAAAAAAAAAGAATTTCTACAAGATATCTATCTCTGGAGTTTGGAAGATAAATTCATAGAAGTTGTTCTTGTTTTTTATTTAAATTTGATAAATATCTCTTCACCACAATTTTTCTGCCACAAACTGAGAGGGGAATTCTGCTGGAATCTATTAATTTCTGGTTGTAGTCTTCCTAGAACCAAATGGAACTTCCATTGGTTCCCCCCCCTCTTTTTTTCTCTTTCTTCTAACCTTTAAGGTAAGTATGTGACCCATTCATATCAACTTAATGTGTGATCAAGTAGCATATCTGTGAATTAGTCTTCAATCATCTAGAGGTTTTATAGTTCCTGCATCAGAGGTTCACGATTTCTATCGACTTACGTTCTGTTGCTGCTGTGAAACCTATTCTCTCCCTCTTTTGTACATGATATATTATCTTATTATACGGCCGGATAGAGAGGGAAAAATGACAACCTCATCCCTCAAGAAAGTTAGAAAAGATCAATTATTTATGTTAAGTGTGGATGGATGATTTAACCAGATTATTTTGTTATGAGAAAATATATATGGGAAAATAGTTGATATTTGAAAAATCCTATGATTAGGTTCTCTGTATTATGCATTGCTATGATTGGTCCTTGATTTTGATTTGGAAATTTCTTTTTTGGATGTATAAATGCTTTGACTTGTGTATTATCTGAAATGTTTGATGAAGAGTTTACCATTCTAATGAGTATTAAGTAATGTTACTAATTTTCTCTGTTTTCACACCTGAATTTTTCTTTAGCAATGAATGTTAAGTGTGCTATTGAATACCATTGGAGTGGGAAGACTGTAGTTAAAATTGTTGATCCAAACTTATATGGCTACTTGGACATGGTGTATGACATCTACAATGAACTCATCACACATGTGCCTGTGGGTCATAATGTAGTTTTCCAAGCGAAGTGTATACTACCAAACAATGAGATAAAGGAGGTAACAGATGATCCATCAGTGTATGAGTTGTTTGGCTTGCATAGTTGTGATATGATAAATATATATGTGGATGACATTGTTCACAGCAAGTCTGCAACTGATGAATTTACAGTTAACCGGTTCCCTAGCAATCTGGTTAATGATAGAGATGGTGAACTTGATGATGAACCTAGTGGACAATGTCAACAGGCTCTACAACCATATGGTGATGGTCCTGGTCAGAGCAAGGGAAAAGTTGTTGTATGTAGTGCTACTACTGGTGCTAATAGTAGTAGAAGTGGAAGTGAAAGTGCTACTGCTTGTGCTATAGCTATTGCTAGGGGAGGTAAAGATACCAAGACCATTGCAAGGTGTGTGAGCATTGCTACTTCTAGTGGAAGAGCTAGTAGCAGAAGTGAAGCTACTGGTAAGAGACTGAGAGTGTCTGATGAGGTTGTCAGGGCTATTAGCAACAGCAATGCGTGTTCGGATGACTCCATGGTTGGATCTGATGAAGAGTGAAAAATTGGCAGCGAAGATGAGTGGGATGATGAAAGTGAAAAAGAAGATGGTCAGAATGACAGTGAATCTACAGAGGATGATGGGTATGGAAAAAATGATGAGGATCTAATTGATGATGACCTATATGGATATGAATCTGAAGAGTATTATGGAAAATTTGGTGAACAGAACTATGTGGGTGAAGGTGGCAAGGTGAAGATTGCTAAAGGTAATGTATATGAAAATGTGCACCATTTCAGGGAAGCTTTGAGAGAGTATATACTACAAGAGGGGTTTGATATTATCAGGCTGAAAAATGAACAAACTAGAGTTACAGTTATATGCAAAGCACCAAATTGTTCATGGAGATTACATGCTTCACCAATATCAGATGGTATCACCTACATGGTAAAGACATATAACCCAGTTCATACATGTATTAAGGCAACCAAGAACAAGTCTGCTACATCTAGATGGATAGCAATGAAACTTCTTCAACAGCTGAAGGTTCAACCAGAAATGAAAATAGAGACCATGGCTGATCACATGCAGAAAACATACAGTCTTCAGTTCCACTATACCAAGCTGTATAGGGCACGCAGGATTGCCCTAGAGATTAATGAAGGAAGCCATTCCACATCATATGCAAAATTACCTGCTTATGCTAGGTTGGTACTTTAGAAGGATGTTGGGAGTATTTTTAAGCTCCAGTTTGAGAACAGGAACCGTATGTCAGATAATCCGATTTTTAAAAGATTGTTTGTCTGTTTTGATGCTTGCAAGAAGGGTTTCTTAAGAGGATGTAGACCGTTCATTGGTCTTGATGGTTGCCACCTCAAGGGCCGGTATGGAGGGGTTCTATTGAGTGCAATATCTGTTGATGGAAACAGTGGTATTTTTCCTATTGCATATGGTGTAGTTGAAGTTGAGTGTAAAGATAGCTGGACGTGGTTTCTGGATAATTTACGAGATGCTCTACTCGATGACAGTGATGATATGTCACTCACATTCATGTCAGACAGACAGAAGGTATAGGGGCATATACTTTTCTTTCTCTTTTTTTCTTTTTTTCTTTTTTATATGTATTTTGAATTACTCATTTACATGTCCTAACATTTTCCATATGTGTTGTATAGGGGCTGTCAGTTGTGATTTCCACAATCTTTCCTTATGCTCACCAAAGAATCTACAGTAGGCATCTATATCAAAACCTGAAGGCAAAGCACCCTGGTATGCTATTGAGACTACATTTTTGGGCTGCATCACAGGCTTCAACTGAACTTTAGTTTCAAAAGGAAATGAATAGCATCAAGGAGATTAAGGAAAATGCATACTTGTATTTGAATGAAAACCCCTCGAGGATGTGGTCAAGGCATGCCTTTGATGTAGGAGCAAGAAATGACCATACAACGAACAATATGACTGAGTCATTTAATCACTGGATTGGAGACTTAAAGAACAAACCCATTCTCACATTGGTTGATCACCTAAGGGTGAAAATAATGGGTAGGCTACATAAAAGGTATGAGAAGGCAACCATGTGGGAGGGTAAAGTAACACCAAGGGTTATGGTGAAATTGAACAAGGTTCAGCAAGAAGCAAGATATTGCATGTGTCAACCGGCAAGTGAAGGTCAATTTGAGGTCTTAGATAGATTTGGAAACAGATTTGTGGTTAATTTGAACCATTACAGATGTGATTGTAGAGTTTGGGAAAGCACTGGTATACCTTGTGTCCATGCTGCAGCTTCTATATCATACATAAGGGGAGAGTTGGTCAACTATTGTGATCCATTTTTCAGTATTGGAAAATACTTGGATACATACAAAGAGATGATCCATCTACTTCCAGATTTGGCAGTGTTGAAGGATGATGCTCCTAATGAGAGAGTACTACCACCAAATCTGAAGAGGTTACCAGGTAGACCTCACAAAATCAGGAAAAGAGAAGCAGGAGAAGCACTTCCTTCAGATTTCAGGAAGAGATCATCATCAATTAGGTGTGACATCTGCAAGAAGGAATGACACAATAGGAGGACATGCCCGAGGGCTAGAGATGCTAAGCAGGATGGATGTACTAGTAAAAAGAAGAATATAAAGGTAAATGCAACTCACTTTATTTATTTAGTTGAAACTTGTTTAATAAATATCGCATGTTTATTTGTTGTTGTGTAGGAGAAACATAAAGGAGAGAGTGAAGATGGGATCAGCACATCTCAACGACAGACTAGATCACAATTATCTATGTCTAACACAGTTGGGTGTTTACAAGACAAGGTATTGACCAAGCAAAAGACCAATCGAGCAAAGAGGACAGCAAGGGAGAGGGAGAAGAAATGAAGTACAAGCAATCTGGATGTTTTAATTTAGAACAAGAGAACAATATTGTATTAATTTACTTTTTATGACTTTAAGACAGTTGGGTGTTTCTTTATGGTTTTGGATGTTTTTGACGGATTTGGTTTTTTTTAAGAGCTATTTCTATTTCACACTAGACATGGTTGTATGGAATATGTTATGAACAGGAATTTGAACAGATATTCATGGATATGTTTTGGATGTTTTTTTATGGTATAGGTTGTGATGAAAACAGGAATTTGAGCAGGTATTCATGGATGTTTTGGATGTTTTTTTATGGTATAGCTTGTGATGAAAACAGGAATTTGAACAGGTATTCATAGATATGTTTTGGATGTTTTTTTATGGTATAGGTTGTAATGAAATATGTTGGTTTCAAGTGTATAATGTTACAGGTATTTACAGGTATTAAATGTTATTTTATAGCAAAAATGTTGCCCGTTTGTTTTTGAAACTTATCACAATGCTGGCACTCTCTCCATCAAAATGCTACCCATTCAATTTTGAGGGTCATGATTAATCAATAACTTAGTAATAAGAACAGTGAGAATGAACGATTTCATTTAGCTCAGATTCTTACATACTGACACAACTTCACTATTAAACATTGTAAAGTCATTTTTTAACACATAGCACTAAACACACCACCACAAGCACACCAATTACAATTTTCATCGTTCCATACGCTTTCTTTAAATACTTAATTCTTTTCTTCAAGGCACGAATATCTTCTTTCATCTGTTGACTTTGGATTCTTTCACCAACAACTGCTTCTAAATTAGTTGCAGGGGGTGGCAAAAGTCTTGGTGCAGCTATAGGTTCACACCATGAGAAGTATCGACATCCTCTTGGTGCTTCAGGGCAGCAGTAGTACAACATATTTGGGTGCGAACTAGACTCTAAAATTCGCACCAATGCCCTTTTGGGTTCAGGACATTTGCATCTAACATTCACAAACCTTAACCCACTTTGACTGTTGTCATTGACACTCATGGTAGACATCGGTTATCTGCAAATTAAACATGGTAAAAGTGGATTATTATTACTTAGCATCCAGAGTATGAGAAACGCTCAAAATATAGACCCAGAACTCAAACACAGGGAACACAAGTCATAGATCTTTCCTCAAAGAAAACACTGAAACTTACAATGTAACTTCACCAGCCCCTTCAAAGCTCTACAAAGCAACAGAAACCACCATATTCATCAGCAAGCAAGCTATTGGAAACAGAACAAATTAAGTGACAAAGCACCCATGAACCCTCGAGGAAATCAGGATTTCAAACAAAATAAGAAGCAAAATCAGATAAATTCAAGGATACTGACATAGTGAAGAGTCCAAATTAATTACTGAATTACAAAACAATCACCATTCTCATACCCAAAATGAAATTTAAGAACACAGAACGAAATACAAGAATGGAGTAGCAGAAGAATTTAAATTCGCCTCTGTTGCGACAAATATTAATCAATTCGAACTGAAAAACACCCCAATCGTGAGATGATTCTCATGGACAGTGAAATCTCATCATCATCTTCTAGGAAGGATGGACTCTTGAGAATGGACAATCAAGTTCTTAAACACTCAGGCTTTAGAAGATTGGGAACTCTTTCCTCTTCCACGCAGTGAAATGATCTATGCTTTCCCATGCAGCAAATTGACCACACTATGCACCATCTCTATTCAGGAAATAGGATTTTTGGTGTTTGGAGCAAGGCCATTCAGAATGAAATGAACAATCTAGCCGGATGAACGTTTAAAAAAAATAAAATGTATACATTTATAAGAGAAAATTGCATCTTCTAGATGCTATTACACTACTTAATCAATCCTAGATGAAAAATTAAAGAAAAATCCCCATCTCCAGTATTCCATAGGATATAAACCCTAGATTAACCAAAGAAGAAGAACCCTAAATGCCCAAGAAGAAGAAGAAGCCGAACCCTACATACCTTGGGAGAGAGGTTCGGACGCCGGAGGGGGGAGAGCTTTGCACGCCGGAGGGGGGGAGAATCGCACGCCGGATGGAAGAGAATCGGACGCCAGAGGGAAGAGAATCGAGTTGCAGGGGGTGGCATACTATCGTCGTCTTCTTCTTCTTGTCCGGCCGAGTGAGTGAGAGGAGTGAGATGAGAGATGAGAGATGGGAGATGGGTTTAGAAGATGGAAATAAAAGAGAGGGCAATATTGTCCTCTCACAATAGGTGGGGGTATTTTGGGTATATTATAAAAAAACTAACCGGTTTTCATTCATTTATCACGATCGGCTAACGGCAGAGACCGATTTGGAATTTTTTGAATTTTTAGTGGGTGGCTTTGACGTTTCGAAAAGTCTAGGGGGTGGCGTTGAATAAGGACCAAAGTTCAGGGGGTGGCAATGCAATTTTCTCTTTTAAATTTTATTTACCCTTTTTTATTTGACAAAATAGAAAGCAGAAAGAAATAAACACTAATGAGATTTTAGTTATGAGCTTAAATTGAAGATATGCATCCCTATATATGAAATAGCGGTGTGACAGCTTTTGATTTAGGCAATATATGTCTACAACTATAATATAAACGGAAATATCATTGTAGTGAAAACATAGCATAATGAGAAGGTTACCACACATGTTACTAATTTATTCCATTACTAAGAAACTTTGAATTAGTAATGATTCTACATCATAAGAGGAAAATTGAATCTCTATGATCAAATAAAACATGATTATTAAAAAAATCCACTCGCCTAAGTCCAATACCGGGTTAGAGTGTTTTTGTTGAGGATGGCTACCAAGAGAAGAAAAAAAGGAATCCAGATCAGGTTCACGTACGAGATTATTCTCGTATGCTCCTGGTCCGAGGATTTGGAATCCACTTTCTCTCTCTGTATTTAATGGATTCCAAATCCTTGTCATACGAGAACATCTCGTACGTGAATCCAGTCTCGGAAAAGAGCAAGTATGAACACAAAGCCTACGTATTATAACACAGGGTTCTCAAGCTCGAGAGGGACCATGATAGGTTTCTTAAGAGGTCTACCAAAATAGAGGACGGGTTTGCCTTTGACGGATGCCAAACAAGGCCCAAGAATAGAAGTTGTTTTTGCTAGGACGTGTGGTACTCATCACCTGTCTTGAAGCGTGAGATCCCTACATCTTTTGGGATCCTTTGTCTCCAGCTAAATTTGGCAATTCATATTTTTGTGACAGTAGTATGAACTGTAAGACTCACTCAATTCGATGAATTTTTTTTACTTGGGCAAAAATATGTCAATGTAGTTTTTATATGAGTCGGGCTGAGTTTTTTTTTTTTTTTTTTTTTTTTTTTTATGCTAAAGGTCAGCAAAGTATATTATAAAATAAAATAAAATAAAATAAAAAATAGCTTACAAAAGAGCCTTTAGATCTCTATTCCACCTCCGACATGGCCATCAGCAGAACAAAAACTTAAAGCTAAATAAACCGAAAAATTACATGAAACGAAATCTTGGCCTATGCTGGGAATCCCACTCTAGATCAAAAGTGATGAATGTAGGAGCCATATCCCAAGTAGTTGAAGTTCTTGATGTAGCTGCATGCTTTGCTAGCTTGTCAGCCACCGTGTTTATTTCTCTGTAGTAGTGAGAGATCATCCATTAAATGTTATCCAAGTATCCTTTGTAAGATCACCACTGTTGCTGCTAGCACCAAGGTTAAGTATGATCAATTTCTAAGCCTGAGAAAGTTTTCATGACTATTGACAAGGTTTTTTGGAATCTTTACTCCAATCAGTCGACTCATCTGAGTCAAAACCTAATTTTTCAACTATGGTTTGGGCAAATAAAAATTAATTTTATGGTTGAAATTTATGTGGCTATACATATTGTTTTTTAGATAATATTTGATTTTGTAAGGTATGTAATTTATTTGAACTGATGAGTACCCCTTAGCAAGGAAGGCCATATCAAAAGCATATAAAATCTACCAAAAAAAGAAGCATGTCAGACAGTATGATCAAATTCCACTCCGTCATTGGAGGAGTCTTTTGGCCCAACAATTGTTTGAATTTATTATAAAAGCTTAAGAATCAAAATATATATTAGGAGACAGTAGGGGGAAGGAAAAGTAATAAAGGATGGAAATGGAATGAGCTAATGAAATAAAGTAAATAGAAAAGACCTAGCATAAGTTTAAGATAAAAAATGGAGACTAGCTACTTTCAGTGGGATTTAAACTTACCTAGTTTTGTCAATAACTTCTCCTTTCAAATTCCCTATCACCGTCAAAGCTTCCCTCCAACTCAACAATATGAGGCTCAAAATTCTTCTCATGTTCTCGAAATGCTTCTTCAAAACTTCCAGTTTGATTCCGAACATGCGATGGATCAACATCGATGAATATGGGCAGGACGATTTGACCACTGGATTTGTGGCATTGAAGTCTATGAGCAAGTTCCAGCATACACCATTTGCTATTTGCATAATCTTTAGAGAAGACAGGGATTGAGATTTTGGATCTCTCAATCGCTCTAAGACAAGATGGGCCAATAGCTTCTCCAGTCCACAATTTTTCACTATCAATAAAGACATTGATTCCCCTGTCTTTTAGAACTAAGTTAAGGAAGCTAATGAAGTTGTTGCGAGTATCTTCACCCCTAAAGCTTAGGAATACATCATAACTAGAAAATCCAGTTGTGTAGGTAGCAGAAGTAGAGGTGGAGGAAGGATAAGATGAGATGTTCAAGGAGCTATTTCTCTCAAGAAGGAACTGTCTTGGTTTACACATTGGTTAATTTTGATAGCTAAAACCAGCAGAAGGCAGTTTAAATGCTGGCTAAGGTGATCATCTAGCTATATATAGAAGCGGTTTAAATGAGATGTTTTCTGTTTTCTGTTTTCTGTTTACTTGGTCACATTTGGAGGCTATTTTTTTATTTTATTTTTTTTGAGTAAAAGTCACTTGTTGGAAGATATAGAAGGTAGCAGCTGTGTTGTAACACGAGGTAGGGAAGTTCCTGCAGAGTCATCCATTAGAGGCATATATGGTTAGCGAGCGTGTTGGCTATGGAATTGCCTTGCAGGAACGAACGCATTATGGAAGTGAAAGACTATATTTGGAGTGTAGGGCCGGAATTGATTTACCGGCCTGAGTCTCCTGACCCTTTCTTTTTTTACTTATTATTGGAAGGAGGCCTGAACTTTGAATTCTTTCGGGTAGGCATTGGAAATTTTGGTTTATTTAGCTATTTGTGTGCTATATGCGTATTGCATGGGGTAGCTTTAATGCTGGTGAAAGTGGGTGGTAATCGCTTGGTTCGGGTTGGTTTTGGTTGTGTTTAATTGTATTTTTCCACTTTAGGATCTTGCACCATGACTGGCTCGTTTAAGTAATCGGATCTCATAGGCTAAGTATGGTCCCATTTATAAATGTATGATTGGTCAGTGCCAGTCTCTATTAAGAATAATAAAGGGGCTTTAAACGGGTTAATAACACATTTATCTTCAAATGAGCTTTAAATGGATCAAATCCAATAAACTAGCCTTACACGAGCTTTAAACATGCCGACCTATTAATCAGTTGGATGCCCATCTGATTACACCCTTGCACTAGAAACGGCCTTTAATAAACAATCAGGTTTGAGTCCAACACATGTAATAAATGGTCCCAATCAATTTCAAGTTTTTCCGATCTAGTTTAGTCAGGTTTGTTGTTGCGTGCCTAAAATAGTCACCCCTAGATGAAATTATGAAATCATACATATTGTAATGTCCTAGCACCATCAACCTTAGCAAACTATTGTCGTCTTTGATCCATAAGTCTCAAGCCTTTAAAACATATTGTCACATATTAAGGAGGCTAGAGGTTATCAACCTCCCCTTAGAAACCTCACCAATCTCTCAAACCCTCGGTACTTGCCATCTTTTGGTGAGAATACCTCACCAATCTCCTAGGTGAATCCAGTACACTTACCGCTTTCTTGAATGTCACACATAATGTGTCATAGTAAGGGAGTGTGAGATATGATTGGATTAGACACACAAGGCGAAACCTCTACTGCTATCTTTGTCATTTGTATGCACCAAGAGGAGCAATGTATCTTGACATACCACTATAGTACTAAACAATGATGGTCCTGGTCGGGACCAAAAATCTGGACTAGGACCCAAGGGTTTCGGTCAGTCTCTCTTAGACCGACCACAGATTCACGTCTCCCATAAGGCCGATCTCTTATTCATACCTTTTATTGTACCTCCCATGAGGTATCGGTCATCCACGTGGAGTCTAAATCCTACACCTAATAAATCATGGCATAGTGGTGCCCATAATCGTTTCTAGACCTAACCATGGCTGACACACTTAAGCAGGCATAAGTTGGATGATTCTCCTACCATAGACTGACCATGGTTAAGTTACCCATTACAAGGACGATCATGATTAGGTTAACCATTATAAAATCGACCACCTCAGCTTAGATGGTGACCGGCCCACCAGTGGCAAGGAGGTCCATGTTAACAACAAAGGTAACAAGCTAGCCAATGGGGAGGGTCATCTCTATAGAAAGGACAATGGATTTAAGAGATAAAACATATAGCACACTCAGAATTAATTCTACATTCCTTTCCTCTTTACTTTACCTAAAACCTAACTTAGGCATCAGAGCCTCCACCCTGGAGACCCCTCCGGGCTAGTTTCTAACATGTGCTGTGCAAGTCTGTACTAAGCCGAAAACTGCATCAACACATCTCAATGGGCCGGACCTTGGATATTACTCAAATCCTATGAAGAAGTTAAAAGGGTTCAACTTCTGTATTGGTGAAACTTAATTACCATTTTAAGACTGCATGGCAGTATGCTTGTGAAGAAATCCATTTTCCATGAGCAAAGTAAGTGAAGTTTTCTAGAAAATTTTGGCTCTTACCTGAGCAACCGCTGCTCATAGCTAAAGAAATGAAATAATTCACCTTTTCCCTTGGGTTCACAAATACCCTCTTAAATTATAATATTTTAAAAAATGCCTTTCAAGATTCTATTTCTTTGCTTACAAAGAGAGGCTGCATCTACTTGAGTACAACCTGGGCAGTAGCCAAGTTTAGTTCTAGTTTTCTTTAGTTAGGTTCTAGTTTTCTTTTATCAATTTTCTGATGTGATAATGAGAGTTTAGGCTGAGGTCATCCAAAAAAAAAAAAAAAAAAGTTTAGGGTTTAAAACTGAAATTTTTCAAAAAACGTTTAATATGAATAGGATAAATTCTCAGCTGCTTTAAGCGAATTCATAGTTTAAATAAATTCGTTGATCGTTGAAGGCGGCATGCCAATTGGCTTCCTGAGTTTCTTCCTAAAATTTCTAATTCCTAAAAATTGTTATGGAACTTTACCAAAAATAAATAAATAAATTATTGTTTTAGAGTAATACCAAATATAAATAAATAAATAATTGTTATGCAGCTCTCCATAATTTATCTTCTTTAATTTGTAAAAGGTGATTGGGATTAAGAACTGAATGTATTCAAGGACCTAACTTTCTAAAGCCTTATCCACTCTCTCCAATCAATCATCTTTCCAAAAAAAAAAATTGGTTTCTTTTTCTTTGTTTCTATTTTTGGTATTACACGCTATTTTGTGTGGATGGGTCAAAACCAATTCTTCAACTGGGAAGACTTTGAACCCTATTAGACATTGATCATTGTGGATGAGTTTGTCCGAGATCTTAATTTACTTAATCATTGCCCACCTTAGAGTTAGAACAGTCAAGCTCCTAACAATTTAACAATCACATGGGATAATTACCAAGGGCTTCTTTCCATCAAAACATAAAAGATACAAAACCAAGAGTATCAACCAGCAGACCCATGTATCTTTGTTTGTGAAGGAAGTTTTCAAATCATAGTTATTTGGTTGATTGGACGTTTATTGGATCCGACCCTTCTACGACGCGGTAAGGGTGGCAGTGCATATTCAATGCCCTAAAAATCCTTAGGCACAGACCCTAACACATAGGCATGCATCCCCAGGGTGCTCCAGACTATCGAACGTGCACACCGTAGAGGAGCACCATGTATCTATGCTTTCTATGGGGATTTTTTTTTTTTTTTTTTTTTTTTTTTTTTGCTAAAGGTCAGCAAAGAATATATTAGAATCGGAAAAATGATAGTTCACAAAAGTAAGCCCTTTGAGATCCTGCTCCACCTTCAGCATGACCATCAGCAGATCAGGAAATCAAAATAATAAGAAGAAGAGTTACATAAACCTGAATCGAGGCCTATACTGGCCATCCCATTCAAGATTAAAAATAATAAAAGTTGGAGCTACATCCCAGGTATTTGAACTTCTTGTGGCAGCGGCATGCTTTGCTAGCCTATCCACCACTGCATTTATCTCTTGGAAACAATAGGAGATCATCCATAAAACAGAATCCAAGTATCCTTTATGAAACCACCACTTTTGCAGAAAGTACCATGGGAAAAAATTTGTGTTTCTTTAAAATTTGGTTATACAAGGAACATAGTCTTAAAAATTAGATCAGATTAGTTAGGTTTGCCTGTATCGAATCATTATCTGCCATTACGGACTTTTTTTTTTTTTTAATTGCTAGGAGCATGGATCTGGAATCCATCTAGGTTGAAGAGGACTTTCATTTAGTGGTCCTTTGTATTATGAATGATCATACTTCATAGTGCTTCCACCAGCGATGGCTTTTTTATAAAATCTATTTAGATCGAATCCCCTGAAAAATCTCTCATAGTTATTGCAGATGGTTAAACAAAGCATGCAGTAATAACAAAAATTTCAACAACATGGTTGGTACCTCCATGGTTTTCTTTGGAGAACTTAAGTTAGGGTGGGCAAGACTCTCCGAGATACAGATCCAATTGAATCGTTTTGCATTTTTTCTTTGTTAGTGTGATTTAGGTTGGTTGTTTACTGATGGACATGCCGAATGTGGACAACAATCTAAATATTTTTCCTTCTTTGGTCCTTATCTATATTTATTTCATTATTTTCAATATAATCCTTGGCTGACATATAGCCAAAAAAAAAGGGGGGGGGGGAATAAAAGGCTCCAAAATACCAACTAAAAAAAAAAAAGCAAAGGTAAATCCATCCAATCACAATCGATATCGACCCAATCCATATTGATATCGATTGAGTCATGGAGACATGTCCTAAGATTGATCTCAAGTTTTAAAAACTTGACAGGGAATGCATAAGAATCACAAGATAGTAGAATGCTCGAAGGACTGCAGCAGACCATGCGACTAGGACTCACTACTGTTATCATTTGGACTGACTGTGAAGGACTGATGGATTTCTTCAAAAAGGAAAATACCAATGGCAGTGGGAAATGTTTCCTTTTTTTATTAGATATCAGTGATATATCTAAAGAGTTAATTGAATGTATAATTGGTGGAGAAGAAAAATAGATATCTAATCTCCATAGCTCATCAATTAGCAATGAGGCCTAGAACTGATCTAATCAAGGGCCTTTATAACTAATGGCCTTCCCCTTTATTTTCTTTACATAGTACTTCGCTTCACTATCTAAAAAAAAAAGATGATACACCTAGGGTCTTGTCTCATTCTCGAAAGGCTTTTAAGGTAAGGGTTTACCCTACAAAAAAGAAAAAAAAAAAAAAAAAAAGTAAATTAAAAGTGACCTATCAATATGTCATTATCATCCACATTTTTCGAGTAAACATCTCATTGGAAAATAGTAATATATATATAATATTAAGTAGAATACGTTAATACAAAATGCAATTATGTATGTAATACATTAACAATCTAATACAATACTTACGAACAATCAAGTTCAATCAGGGCCAGCTCGACTTTGAAATGGCAAGTCTTGGAGGATGAGAAGATCAACTAGGGCCAAACCAGCACGAACCTGATCAATGAGGATCAATCAGAGCTAGGCTGCTGATCAGCCCAATAAGGCTGGGCTTGGGTTAAGATATCCTAACCCAACCTGAGGTTGGGCTGGGCCTAGGCTGAACTAAAGGAACTTTGGGTTGGGCTGGGGTTTTAAAAAAATGGCCCAACCCAGATCTATTAAAGATTGCTTTGTAATTTCAAGTATATGTAGGATTTGTCTCCTATGATAGCATAGATAACAAAACATTCAACTTTAATACTGATTTTGTTGGATTTTCATAAAAAGGTAAAAGCTAGTTTATTCTGAAAACTCTTCCGTACCCTTACCTTAAAAACCTTTCGAGAACAAGATGGACCCTAGGGGCCCGTTTGATAATGTTTCTGTCGTTTCTGTTTCAAGAAACGGCAGAAACATAAATTTTCGTTTCTAGAAACATAAACGGAATTGAAGGTGTTTGATAAGTCATGTTTTTAGAAGTCGATAGTAACCAATAAAAAAATGGCCACAAGTCGTTTCCAGAAACGGCGAAACAAGTTGAACTTGTTTCGCCTGGGTCGTTTCTTGAACCACAAATAAGTAAAAATTTCTATTTCTATTTCTGAAAATAAGTGAAACGAAATAATTTCATCAAACGTTTTTTACTCCGTTTCTGCTGTTTCTGGAAACAGAAACGGCAGAAATGCTTTTCTTGAAACGTTATCAAACGGGCTCCTAGTTTCTTGAAACGTTATCAAACGGCAGCTTTTTACTCCGTTTCTGCTGTTTATCTTCTTCTTCTTCTTCTTCTTCTTCTTCTTCTTCTTCTTCTTCTTCTTCTTCTTTTTTATTTTTTATTTTTGGAAGCAAAGTACTATTTAAAGAAAATAAAGGGTAAGGTCATTAGTTACAAAGGCCCTTAATTAGATCAATTCTAGGCCTCACTACTAATTGATGAACTATGGAGATTAGATATATGTTTTTCTTCTCCACCAAATTTACATATAACTCCTTTGATACATGGCTGGTATCTAATTAAAAAGGAAACATTTCCCAAGGCCCAAGGCCCATTGCTCATTTTCTTTTTGAAGAAAATTCACCAATCCTTCAGTCAAAATTTACATGTGTTACAAGTTGTCACACAACATAAATCCTTAACACTCGCCAGCGTGGATCAGCCAGTACGAGAAGATTGTCAGGTAAATTCCATCTATGTAGATCATCCTTGTACGAGAATGGTTCTCGTACAAAGACTTGATCCTCTCCCCCACACCCCCACCCCACCCCCCACCCCCCACCCCCCCCACCCCCACAAAAAAAAAAAAAAAGAATCCAATAGGGTGATTAAAAAGATAGAGAAAAAATAAAAAAGAACCAAAATTGAATTAACCATACAATAATAAAGATTTATTGGTGAGTCCTAGTGCAGGGTAGGACCCAAACAAAGAATTACAAACCAAATAAATAAAAATCGCCATTAACTCCATTGGATTACATCATGAAGAGCTTCTTGTGCTTCATTCTCATCAGCCTTGATGGCTAACGATCTGACCCACCATTGCTTGTTAACCAAGCTTCATGCAGCTGCAAGACATACTCCAAATCGCACAAAACTTCCCCCATTGTGGGTCTGTTCTTAACCTCATTTGCAAGGCATTTATCTGCGATCTCCCCAAATTTCTTCAATGATTCTGGACAGTAATTCCCTTCAAGCCGTGAGTCTACAATGGTTTCAAGTGATCTCTGTCTTTGACACCTCAATGCCAATCCTGCAAGGTAGGTCTGCTCTTCTGGTAAGCTTTCATTTACAGCTTGCCGCCCACAAACAACCTCAAACAGGACAACACCAAAAGAGTAAACATCAGTCTCTAGAGTCACATGTGACCATCTTGCGTATTCTGGAGCAAGATATCCTAGGGTTCCCATAATACGTGAACTAATATGGGTATCATCTAATGAATGAAGTTTTTGTGATAACCCAAAATCAGCTAGCTTTGCTACAAAGTTCTCATCCAATAGTATGTTGGATGTCTTAACATCCCTATGGATTATTCCATACTCTGCCCATGTGTGGAGGTAGTGAAGCCCAAGTGCAGCACCCATGCAAATCTCTAATCTCTGTTTCCATGTTAATGGTGGGAGACAACTCCCAGAGAGATGATTCTCAATAGTCCCATTTGCCATATACTCATACACCAAAACCATCTCATTCTTTTCCTTGCAAAACCCAATCAAGGAAACCACATGTTTGTGCCTGAGCTTTGATAGCATCTCAATCTCTGTCTCAAATTCTTCCAAGCCTTGTTTAGATTGCGGATTGGCACGCTTGAATGCTGCCATAGTCCCATCATCGAGTACACCCTTGTAAACTTTGCCAAAGCCACCAACTCCGATCACTAATGAGTCATCAAAATTCTTTGTTGCAGCTTGGATCTCTGCTATTCTGAAATGTTTACCAACTCTATCAATAGCTGTGGAGCCATTTAGATCCAGACATCCTCCATGGGCTTTAGATACTCTGGCAACAGCGGTGTTGTTTCCAATGGTTCCATGAAGTAGTGGGCACCAACCAAGTGGCATGGCAAAGACAATAATTTACTAGAAATATAATATAACGAGAAAATCCACCAATGCCTAGCTCGTTTTTTATTCCATTCAGAAGACCAGATGGGATGTTACATCAGGTCAGCAGCCAGAAAAAAGTTTTGCCAAATCTCCACGAATCAATCATGAGTCCAAGTTTTTTTTTTTTGGATGAATAAATAAATTCATTATCAAGGAAGAAGAATATACAAAGGAGAACGGGGGGAGCCAGAAGGAACAAGACCTTAAGAGAGGTAAAAACTACAAGGGGCCGAAGGCCCAACTAAGAGAAGGGGGACATCAGGGGGGAGATGGTGGAGGAGGGAAGGCCTCAGGAGACAACAGTGGGCATGTTCCTTGGGCTATCACGAATTGGATAATGGCGAAGACAACCAAGCTTGAGCTAACACCGAAGTAGATGGCTTTCCAAATCTTATCCAAAGAACGAGAGTTGGGAGTTCATCTACGAATATTGTGCTCCATCCATATATGATTGATCGCAGCACCAAAGGCAAGCTTCCCAATAGTATCATAGATGGTGGATCCACCGAAAGCCATGTCAACCCAGATCCATTCTCTAGACAAACGAAGGATTCTCCTGCGAGACGGCCAGCAGGAGCTAAGGATCCTCTTCCAGACAGAGGAAGCGAAGGGGCAGAAGTTCTTTCTGTGCTTGCGTAAAGATGTCATAAGTCGTGTCTTCTTTCTCTGCTTGCGTAAGGATGCAAGACTGGAGATAGAAGCTTTACCTGTGTTCAATTTTCGCAATATACTCCTCCATTCTTCTTTGTTGTTTATGTCTGATAGATAAGACCCCAACACTTCTAGAATTGAAGGCAACCCTCCCGAGTAGTGTACAACATCTCGTGAAAGTTGCACAAAATCTTGATGAGGAGGTTCATCCATTGAAAAAGCATGCAAACTAAATAGTTGAAGAGATTCCACATGGTCAAGCTCTCTAGACCAATAGATTTTATCTTTATCAATGTTAGCCACATTCAAAATATGTTCATCCCTAGATGTTATTATGACCCGACTTCCTTGACCAAACCAATTAAGTCCACCAGCCAAAGCATCTACTTGCTCTTTACTGTCCACATCATCAAGAACAAGAAGAACATTTTCTTCACAAAGTCTTTCCTCGATTAATTTTTTTCCTCTATGATAATGACCTATGTCAAAGTCTGTTTTAAAAATATCTTTAAGAAGTCTCTTCTGCAACGACGCAAGACCCATGCATTGCTTTGCTTGTTCTTTAATGTCTGAAAGAAAACTACGCCTATTGAAGTTTAAAAGGATGCAATTATAAACAACCTTCGCAATGGTTGTCTTCCCAATGCCATCGATACCACAGATACCCACGAATTGAACATCATTGGATCCATTATTTAATAAGGATAATAAATCTCCTACACGGGAATCTATTCCAATAGGGTATTTACATTCAGCCAAGTGTGTACTACTGACTAGTTCATCCAAAGCCCTTTTGCCAAGTAATTCAACTATCTTTGCTTGATCCCTACAATAATTGTAAATCAAAAAGAAAATTACAACAATAACTAATGAGAGGAAAATAACTAGTAACCAAGAACACATGAATTTTAAGTTTTTTAACATAATAGAAAGCAGTTGGAATTAAACAATAATGAGAAATTTAGTATCAGCATAAATTGCTAATCTTAAACCAAAAATAAATATATAAGTATGAGTGTAAATTGGAACTATGCATCCTTATATATGTAGTAAGGGTGTGACAGCTTCGATTTAGGCAATATATGTCTATAACTATAATTTAAACGCAAATATCATTGCAGTTAAAAAGGAGCATAAAGATATGGTTACCACAGATGTTACGAGTTTATTCTATACTAAGCTACTTTGAGTTATTAAATATGCTACATCATAAGAGGAAAATTGAATCTCTATGATCAACCAAACAACCTTAGGCTTCAAATAATGTAAGAATGCTGGTGTATTAATTAAATTTTCTATTTCTTGAAAAGTCTTCAACAAATTGAGATATAAGCGGAAGGGTATAATACAAGGTTACCACATATGTTGCACAAATTATATCTATGGCTGATTAACCAGATTGCACCAAATTTTATATGTTTGACAAACAAGTAGGGATATTTCCTTCTTGTAATTATTTGTTCTTTATACTATTAATTTATATTCCTATATCCTATTCACCAGGCTTTGCATAACTCATTATAAACAATAATGGATTAAATATGAATGATGATATTATTGTCTAGGCCATAGTTGAAAAATCAGATTTTCCAACTTAGACTTGTTCTTTCAAAAATTTGTCGACTTGGATGAGTCACTTCGAGTCAAAATGAATCTTTGTTTTTTTTCCATTATTAGATCATATCCCACCTGCTCCACTACCTCACTTTAGTTTAATTTTTTAGTTTTAAGCTACCACATCACTCATGCTCTTCGGGAAATTTCTGGGTTAAAGTTTTCCTTGCCGCACTCAAAACTTATAAGAGATATGTTCGCCATCCAAGTATATGTGCTGGCAACACAAGGAAGATTGGATTAAAATAAGATAAATCAGGAAAAGGAGTAAAATCTCTCAAAAGAGAAATTGATATCACTAAAGGGGAGAAGGATTTTTAATCCCTCATATTATGATGATCTCTACCTACTTTCTTTCCTTGCTTCAATCAAGGTTAGGTCTGTCCTGACAAAAATTAAGGTCAATTAGGACCAACCTCAGCCGAATCAAGGTGAATTAGGGCTAAATTGGGTTTGTGTAAATCCGACAGGGCTAGATTGGGCACGTGTTGAATTTTGGGGACCTAGGGTTAGACTGAGTTTTTAAGAAACCTGGCCCAACCTGACCTTGTTTCACCCCTAAGAGAGAGAGTGGTGAGATAAAGGAATATATTGCATTACCATTTCCATGGCTGACCATTTTTTTTTTCTTTTTTTCTTTTTTTTTTTTTTTTTTTTTTTTTTTTTTTTGTGGGTTTGAGCAGGATTGAATGTGGATCTTGGGGGAAACAGTGAGATAACAAATAAAAGATGAATCTCGATCTAGAGAGAATTCGATAAACAAGAGATAAACAAGATTTGCAGCAGTGACGGCTAGAGCATTTTTGTTGAGGATGGCCATCAAGGGAAGGAAAAGAGCAAGCATGAAGACCAAGCCTATGTACCAGTGGTTCTCAAACTTGAGAGGAACCATGATAGCTTTCTCAAGAGCTAGCTTCATTGAAATAGAAGATGGGTTTATGCCATTGACAGAGGCCAGACAAGTACTGGTAAGATTCTTTCTTCCTTGAATTTATTATATAAGCATAAGAATCAAAATATGCATTGATAGAGAGTGGGAAAGGGAAAGTTGTGAAGGATGAAAGTGGAATGGACTAATGAAATTAGTACTAGATATTTACCAAAAAACATAAATAAAGTAAATAGATAAGATCTAGTTTAAGTTTAAGATATAAAACTGAGACTGGCTACCTTGAGTGGGATTGAGACTTACTTGGTTTTGTCAATAACTTCTCCTTTCAAATTCCCAATCACCCTTAAAGCTTCTCTCCAACTCTCAACAATAAAGGGCTCAAAATTCTTCTCATGTTCCCGAAATGCTTCTTCAAAACTTCCAGTCTGATTCCGAACATGCGATGGATCAAGGTCAAAGAATATGGGCAGGACTATTTGACCGTTGGATATGTGGCATTGAAGTATGTGAGCAAGCTCCAGCAAGCACCATTTGCTATGCGCATAACTTCCAGAGAATATAGGGATTGAGATCTTGGACCTTTCGATCGCTCTAAGACAAGATGGGCCAATGGCTTCTCCAGCCCATAATGTTTCACTATCAATAAAGACATTAATTCCTCTATCTTTTAGAACTAAGTTAAGGAAGCTAGTGAAGTTGTTGCGAGTATCTTCACCCCTAAAGTTTAGGAATACATCATAATTAGAAAACCCAGCTGTGAAGGCAGCAGAGGTAGTGGTGGTGGTGGATGTGGAGTTGGAGAAAGCAAAAGATAAGATGTTTGAAGAGCTATTTCTCTCAAGAAGGAAGTCTCTTGGTTTACCCATTGGTTAATTTTGATTGCTAAAATTATGTGAAGGCAGCTTAATTGTGGACTGAGGTGTTCTTCTGGCTTATATGGAAGAGGTTAAGGAGTTGGTTTTTCTGTTTCTTTGGTCACATTTGGAGGCTATTTATTCATTTTTTTATTTCTTTTTAGCAAAAGTCACCTGTCTCGCAACACGAGGCAGGGTGACGCATTAGGGAAAAAGTAAGCGAGTGGGCGTCGGCTATGGACTTGTGCCTTGCCGGAGGGCAGAGCCTTAGTTGATTAGCAGAGGGAAAAACTAGAAAGCTTCTTCGTGCCGACCTTTGAAGTCGATCATGGACGCTCACCGTCCTTTGAAGTCGGTGAGGTATATTTTTTGGAAATTACGGTTTCTTTAGCTTTTTGCTACTGAAACTATGGAAACCTTACATATTAAGTCATATTGAGGTAGGATGAGACAGGAAAAAATGTGGCTGCTACCCGGGAAATAGCTGCAACCCTCTGTTGACAGTCAAAGAAATTGAGTAATTTACTTTTCCTTAGGGTTTACAAATACCCTCTTAAGTGATAGCATTTTTAAATTTTACCATTTTAGATTTCATTTCTTTGATGCAGGTCTGCATTTCGAGGAACAGCTAAATTTCATTCATGTGAGATGAGGCGTCTTGCTTCTTATACTTTGCTGATTTTAGCCCAAAAAAAAGGTAGTGTGAGACATTATAAGGGTTTCAACCTATACAATTTTGCCATGGTATAGCAGATCACGGCCGGTAGATACCAAATTGTATCTTACAGAGAAAATTCCTATTTTTCAATACTAATATCGTATCAGCTTGGTATGATTTCAGTATATAGTTGATAATTCAATATGCAACTGATACAATTCGATACATATCAAATCATTTTGTCTTAAGTATCAATACCGTATTATATCGAGAAAAACATTATTTGTAATATTAAAATTATACTTAATCTCCTTTGATATGATAATTTGGTACGCTTTGATAACAATACCAAATTATGGGACTTGGTTGGGTTGGACCATTCAACCCACATGACCAAACCTTTATGCGAATAAGCTAAAAGGATCAACTTCTGTATTGAAGAAATATATCATTTTAAGAGAGTCCGGATCAAGTCCTCGTACGAGAATGGGTGCCTGATCTACACATGGAATTCACTCAGTCTCTCTTTTACAAAAGTTTTTTACTTTGCATGAATTCCAAGTGTGAATCAGAGAGGATGATTCTTATACGAGGACCCGATCCAAACTCGTTTTAAGACTTCAAGGATGTATGCTAGTGAAGAAATCCTTTTTATTCCCGTGGGCAAACTAAAGTGATTTTTTTTTTTTTTTTATTCGAAGAAGCAAAAAGGATTATATTAGTTAGAGAAAATTTAAAATCTGACATCTGTTCATCATTACTTAGTTTGATCACCCCTAAATCCTGACTTGTACACAAAAATTAGCCTTCGACAAAATATAATCCAAGTCCATTGTAAAAGAGAAAGTGGCCTATGGCCACGTCAAAAAATATCCCCTAGTCATTATCTTATCAAGACCTGTTATATCAGACCAAACATAGTGCACCTTCCATCCCTTTGTGACAAGCACCTATAATCCGATCAGAAGTCCCATTGCCACTACGTTAATATATCCTCTCTTGTCATGATAAAATCAGCAAGAGAAAATAAGCATTGGTAGTTATAAAGGAACGCGATAGCCTATCCAGAAGTGTTTAAAGATGTGTTAGACATGACAGTCATGATGAGCATATCGTTTGAGTAATGGGGAATAAGCTTCCCCATAACTCCCAAGGGTTCCATGTGTGCCACCTATAGTTGAGCGAATCTAGGGCACTACAATGTAGATCTAATGACCTACAATTTGGACAACCAAACATTCACCTGGGCAATGACATAATCTGGCTTAGGGGTTTGGCCCCCATAATAACTAAGAATACCTATTCATTCCGGTATAAATAGTAACTATCTGTTCTTCCACCGTGAGAGGGGCTGATTGGGATTTTTTGAGCAATTCATGCAATGGTTAACCTCTTACCAATTGATTTTGAGTAGCTTTATCGAGGTTCGCTTCTGCAAAGACTTGTAACTCTACAAATTGAGCAACTTCTAATTTTAATTTGCCAGCTACATGTTTCTATGTAACCACATAAAATAACAGGTTATAATCAATGTGTTAAAAATGTACATTATTAAACTAAGTGAGAGCGAAAGTTTACGTGTCAAACTGAAATTCTCTAGTAGGTTTAATACAAATAGGATAAATTCTCATAGTTTCAATTAATCCGTTGTGGTCGGCACGACAATTGGCTTCCTGAGTTTCTTCTTCTTCAAAGTTCAAATTCCAATTGGCTTCCTGAGTTTCTTCCTCAAATTTCTAATTCCAATTGGCTTCCTGAGTTTTTACCAAAAGAAAAAATTGGCTTCCTGAGTTTCTTACTCAAATTTCTAATTCCTAATAATTGTTTTGGAACTTTACCTTGTCATCGAGCTTTCAGGACCCAAGTTTCTAGAAGCCCTTTTTTTTCGTTGGATTTCTAGAAGCCATAGCCACTCTCTGCAACCAATCACCTCTTAAAAATTTCTCTTCCTTTGTTTATATTTTTGCTATCACATGTTATTTTGTGTGGATAGATGAAAACCAATGCTTAAAAAAACTGGAAAGAATTTGAACCCTTATCAGATATTGACCAGGGTGGATAAGTGGGTCCGAGATCTTAATCTATTTAACCATTCACCACCTCAGAACAGTCAAGCTCCTAACAATTTAACAATCCCATGGAATGATTACCAACAGACCCATGTATCATTGTTTGTGATGGGAAATTTTCAATTCATACTTATTTGGCTGGTTGAGAAGCAATGCTATTAATAGGGAAAAAAATTATATGTACTTCTTTAGACTTTAAAGAATCAGAAGCGAAAGGAATTAATGCTCAAAGGATTGCAGCAGGCCATGCAACTAGGATTCCTTAGCTATCATTACCGTTTAGATTGATTGTGAATGATTAGTGGATCTTTTTCAAAAAGGAAAAGACCACTCACATTGGGATATGCTTCCATTTTTTTGTTAGATATCTGTGATGTTTCTAAACAGTTCAATGTATTTTTGGTGGAGAAGAAGAACATTTGTCTCATTTCCATACCTCATCAGTTGCTAATAAGGGTTTGAACTAATGATTAAGGGCCTTGTAACTAATGAACCCCCTTTTTTTTTTTAATGGTATTTCATTTGCACTAAAAAAAAAAATTATCGAAATTTGTCATTATTATGCACATTTTTCAAATATACATGTGAGATGATATTTTTACTCTCATTGGAAAAAATTCTGTATCCTACTAGAAAGCAAAAAAAGTAAAGTTACATGTTATTTGATACTTTGAAGGCGTCAATAAGAAAATTCTCTCTCCATTCACATCATTATTAACGTAGCCCCAATTGTATACTCCAACACCTATGTTTTCCTTTCTAATATATATTATATTTATCAATATATGAGGTTAGCATATATATCTTTCTCCCCTATTTTTATTAGGAAGAAGAATAAGGTGTTCATGAAAATATATATGTTTTTTTTTTTAATTATTTTTTATGATAGATTAGGAAATTTAAAACTTAAGTTGATTGGGTGGGGGCTTGCAGGTAGATGTAAAATTTTGTTTCCTATTACTTAACTTCCATAAGAGAAAATCAAAGAGTTTAATTTAGAAATTAAGGTGAGCTTTGATGTGTTAATTTAGAATTATTGAACGGAGAAAACCCAATTAACCAATATGATCCCTTTTTTTTCATATTAAAAGATACATCGTTTCTGAAAATCATACACATTATAGAGATTGAAGCCAAATAAGAAGGATCTTAAAGGAGATATATATTAGGATTTTTATAAGGGTAAATTTAAAATTGGACCGTTTTGATAAGTTTACCAAGAAGGCAAGGCAGCCCAATATCTACCATATGCCAGATTGAATAGCTGCCTGAATTTTGTGGACAAGTGGACCATAAGGTCCCTTGCTCATCACACTAAAATTTTCACTATTAGAAAAGAGATTTGAAATTCAAGATTTTGGTTGAGTTTAGGATAATGGTTAGAGTACCATAGAGGTGCATGGACATGCATGGTGATGAACACCAACACCCGAAAAGGTATGTGATTTATTTATTTATTTTGATAAAAAGGATATTGGATTCAGTTAGGATCTTGATTTTGACATGTAGATAGTCCAAACTATGTATTATCTAATTGCCACATGGCACGATGAGGATGGGATGCTTTGGCCACTTTGATAAACTATTCAAAGCAAGGGCCCAAATGAGCTTTTCCCTTCTTCAAATTGGCTAAAAATTTGTAAGAAAATCATATGAGGAAAGACCTGTTATATAAGGATCGATTGAGGTGATTAAGGAGTTCTAAAATAAAGAGGAAAACTCTGACAAGGCTGCTTTTTTTTTTCTTTTTTCTTTTTTTTAACCAAAAGTGTTCGGGCCAGCTTACGCACACCTCGACTAATCCTCGGGGAGACTAGCACAGCAACCCACCATCATGATCTCCACTTAAATCGTAAATGCATAGATGTTGGTGTATGATGTCTTGTATTCCGTCGCAGTTTAATCTAGGGAGTATTGGTGCAGCACCTAAACAGGCAAGACGGCGGTCCCGCTATTCCGTCGCAGTTTAATCCGGATTAGGGTGGCAATTGTAGTTTAATCCGGATTAGGGTTTTTTCGCTATATATTTGTAGCGAGGGTTTCTTTCTCTGTAATGCAAGCAATACGGAGAGGTGTGAGGAAGAGCGTTGTAACCCTATTCTCCATTGATAGTGAAGCAGGATCTCATCTCACCGGGGACGTAGGCAACCTTGCCGAACCTCGTAAAATCCGTGTGCATTGTTTGATTTGTTTTTCCATTATCTTCTGCATCGTTTTAGGGTTGCGTTTCTACAATAGATGGGGAATCAAACCTGAGACCGTGTGCCTAATCCACACAATCCCCAGTTCACCCTAACCACCTGGGCAACCCACAGGTGGGTACAGAATAAATAAGAAAATACACACACACACACTCAAACAATGCGTACGATAGGGTTCAATCCCACGACCTCTTCCCCTGGGTGCCGGCTCCACAAACCAAAGCAACCACCACTGAAATAACCTAGAGGGTGGTGAATAGGTTATACTAGTGGAAATTAAAATCTTTTCGAATATATCAGATTTCCGAATGTGATTATGAATTAAAAATATTGTAGAATAAAAATTCACAACCACACTACACAGAGATTTATAGTGGTTTAACTCAACCTGAGTCTAATCCACACCTTACAAGATCCTCTTGTAAGGTATTCCACTAGTTTTCCCTTTCAGTACAGTAGGTAGGGATGAAAACCTCTTACACAATCTCCTTTACATGTAGAGAGACACCTTTACAATCTCCTTTACTGGTAGAGAAGCACCCTTACAATCTCCTTTACGGTTAGAGAAGCACTCTTACAATCTTATTTGAACAAGAGAACCCTACACGAGCCTGAGTACAGTCTAGACAAGTGTAATAGAGAAAAGTGGAATAGAGTTTTTGAGTTACCTCATGTGGTGCGTGCTATGAATATGAAATGAATAAAAACATGCACCTTAATTGTCTTCCTTTGGATATGAAGGATGATGGAGACTTCTAATCCGCACTTGAGTTCCTTGGAACTTGAGCTTTAATCACAAAGTTGGAACTCGAAAGAATACTGTTTGACTGTCACTCAATGGCTTTGATAATGATTGTTTAATGCTCATTTAATAGTTAATTAATAATGTAATACCCCACTCCCTATTTCCAATTTATATGTAATTATATAAATATAAATTATATAATTATATATATATATATATATATATCAATGTCATTATATATATATCAATATCATTAATATGTAATTATATATATCAATGTCATTAATGAGAACAAACAAGATAGTAGTAGGGATGGTTTGAAAATAGGAGAAAAGAGACAAAGGAGAGTTAAAAATGAGAGACATTTTGGGATGGAATGACCTTGTACGTATGACATTGCACAAAAGGGAGTAATATAATATATAAATATTAATTTCATTACACAAAAGGGGGGGCTTGTCTATTGTCGGTGGAGAAGAAAAGGAGAGGAAGAGTGAGATAAAGTTGGGTGGGACCTACCTATCCTTTCACCATTAACTCACCTTCCTCATTTGTTAGCTAAGAGACAAAAAAGAAAATCAAGAAAAGAAGAAGATAAGAGAAGAGAAAGGGGGAGGAATGCTCACAATCTAAGAGAGAGGGAGGGACATGTGTGAGAGTAATGGATGGAGAGAGAGAGAGAGACATGGACATGAGAAAGGGAAAGGTGGAGAGAGAAAGGGAAAGGGAGAGTAAGGGTTTGTTTGTAAAGAGAGGGTGTGCATACAAATCTTTCAATAAGAAAGAAAGGAAAGAAAAGAAGGGAAAGGAAAGAAGAGAGTTAAGAGGGAGATGGACTATTGGGGTGGCTGTGATTTTCTCAAATTCAGGTAAAGAAAGTGGAGGAAAGGAGAAGGAGAGAAGGACTCCAACGATTTTGGTGGAGGAAGAGCTTCACAATTGAAATTTGAGAAAAGAAAGAGGATGTGGAGGTGAGGTTTTTAGCTTTTCAAACCTTAGTTCTTCCATGGTTACATGAGTTTTAAAAGAAAGAGAAGGAGAGAAAGAGAGAAGTGAGTTGGGAGAGGGAGTTGATGCCAAGGCCAACTTGCAGCCCAACCTCACGGCTTGCTACTGTCCAGCTGAAGTCTTGGCTTCTCCTCCCCTATTTTGGTATTTTTAAATCAACTTTGTTTAGTATAATTATGAAAAAGATTGGAAGCAACTATAGTTGGAATCCACTGTTATTTAAATTTTAAAAGGGCATTGTCTGAATGAGTTCAAAAGAGGAACCTACTTTAAGGAAATTGAAATATACATGGAACCGAGGACACTAAAGCTGATTTGATTATATTGGAAGTCTTCTAAGAGATCAACACCGATGGTAAAGAGTAAAGAAAAAGAAATAAAAGAAATGGGAAGTTTATGGCTACGTATATATGAAATGATTGTGTAACATAGCCTTACTAAAGTCCTACTAAGACTACTAGTATGGATTTGTCATAATCATTAGAGAACATAGTGGACCATGATCTAATAAGTTAACTACCCGCTATCTTAGTCAATATTTGTTGATTAAAGTACTACTAAGAGTCGATTACGTACTATGGACTGCTGTGTAATATGAAAGTTCGATCATTAGAGGAATTCTTGAATTCCAAGAGTACGTAGTCAGCCCAGATGCACTTTACCAAAATGGCCATAACTTCTTTTATAAAATAGTAAATGACGTTCTGTCTTTTTTGTAAGAAACTAGACTCATAGATCTTTCTATCCATATAGGGTATGGATACTAGTTCCTTCAGAATTGGTTCGGGTTTGACATGAAATTTACCCAAAAACAGAGGACTGCAATTACTATTTTCAGCTTCAGTCCTTCGGCATAGTCTTGTGGACCTAGTTCGGGTCGTTAGGCCATTTAGAAATGCTCCCACATCAATCAGAGATTAAGAAACCTATGTAAAAGCCTAAGTATATGATTTGGTTGGATGGTGAGTTTAAAGTAAAAGGATCAAGTCCGGCAGTCGGTAGCATATATAACAAAGTGAAAGCATAAGTTTAGGAGTGATTACATACTTGAGTCATTAAGTTTGAAGTAAAAAATTCTTATGTAGGTGATACAATTGCCAGAGAACGTTAGCAGAAAGTAGTTCTCACAATAATTTTTGGACATCATCTACAAGTAAGGGGAATTCGACCATATCCTTGCATGTTTTGTCATTTACAGTATATATATGTATGTCATTGCCTCTAAGATCTGTTTTATGTTTTTATATGTATCAAAATATTGTTTTCATGATTTTCTTTTATAAGTGTGAGGCATGATAGACATAAGATGGCATAAAATGGATCGAAGCTAAAAGTTGTCAAAGTCCTTTCCAACAGAGGAACTGGGAAGGATAATGCGGTCTTTTAATGCCCACCCTGCTGGTATGGGACAGTCAGGGGAGGACCAATAAGGGCTCCATCAATATTCCGCTCCACCCAAATATTGAAATTGACAATGACAACTGGATGCCAAAGTTGGTAAGCAAGACAGCAAAGAATAAAAAAGAAAAGAAAAGATTAAAGATACACTCTTAAGACACGACCCAGATCCTTTGAGCTAAAAAGCAAGAAAAGGGTGAGGCATTGAGAGAGGAGCATGTGGGATGAATTCTCAAGACATGACCTAGATCATTTGAGCTCAAGAGCAAGACAAGGGCGAGGCGTTGAGGAAAAACATCCTACCCAAAAGTAAGAAAGTAAAGGTAAAAGAATAAGAGAAAGAGTAAGAAAGAAAAGATAGGTTAAAGAGGAAAAAGGATAATGTTAAGTATATGTATGATCAGATATATTATATTCTTAGATTTATGCATTGACAAAAATAGCACGTGATTGTTATGATGTTTCTTCAATTATGTATGTTTTACTTCATGATATGATTATGTTTTTCTCACTGAGCTGGTTGAGCTTACCCTATGATATATAACTATTTTACAGAGCCAAAACATGTGCCATGCCGTTGTGCACAGTGTGTATTTGATGATAGAGGTGCTGATTTTCCTTCCTCCAAAGAATAATCTGAAGATATAACCATTCCAAACTTTGTTAGACTTTTTGAAAGAATGTTGTAATAACTTTACAATGGATTACAGTACGTTTCATGTATTTGATAGGTATAGACATATTAAGACTGTCAATGTGTAATGAAGTTATAAGTATGACGACTTAGCTTCCGCTTTAGAAATTTTGATAAGTTTTTAGATTAGTTTTCGCTGCGTATATGTGTTTGGGTAAGAGAATTGTAAGATTATGCTGTTATTTAACGGTGGCCCACGAGGGCCTGCACCCATATCTTAATTGGATTTGGGGGCATTACAAATAAAGCCATTAGTAGGGTATTTATATGTGAGAGGGTTGGGCTTAATTTGGGTGACAGTATCTCCAATTTTGGAATGAGTATAAACTCAAACGGGAAAAAATTGCCTCAACCGGTAAGTACCAGTTGGATCCGGTAGGTACTGAATCATGTTACCGTTGCCCACATTAAAACCATTAGATTCATAAAACTAGCCATTGTGTCCTAAATATAGCTGTTGGAGGTGTTCAGGGGTCATCCGGTAGGTACCGGTTCAATCCGGTAAATACCGGATGGCCTCTGTTGGCCAAGTCTGAGATGTATATCTCATCCGAAACCAATCCGGCCAACCGGAAGATTATCTGGATACATCCAGTATGTATCGGTTCCATCTAGTAGATACCGGATGGTCTTTGTTGGTCATAGCTAAGAGGTTTTCCTTCACAGAGGCAATCTGGTAGTTACCGGTTCAATCCGGTAAGTACCAGATGGTCCCTGTTTTGTGTCTTTGACTGTCTATCAAACATGAACATAAGACCAACTACTTAGGGTCTTCCTAACACGTGTATGTATGAGTGGTGCGTGCAGGTGTGTGCTATTACAACCTATTCTAGAGATGAGTCTTCAAGTCTTTGATCACTTGCTTCGAGTCTTCGATCACTTGCTTCAAGTCTTCGAGTCTTCGATCGCTTGCTTCAAGTGTTCGAGTCTTCGATCGCTTGCTTCAAGTCTTCGAGTCTTCAATCAATTACTTCAAACTATTGCTCCATATGATTGAGCTAGAGGTCAAGCAACCTCGTGTCTTGATCCTTCACATCACACTTGGTATAAAATTAATTAGTTGCACACACACTTGTTTGTTATCATCAAAACCGCTATAGAGTGGTATTCCCAACAACCACTAGGCTATCCTAGTGTTCGTTTGGTTGCAAGGAAAATGGGAAGGGAAGAAGGAAAGTGAAACGATTTTTTTTTCCCTTTTGAGTCGTTTGGTTGCAATAGAAATGAAGTGAAATTAATTTACCATAGTTGTTTGGTTGGATGTAAAATAGATGTAAAATTTTAAAAAACTAATAATCCAACCAAACACTTCAAAAGAGATGGGGGGAGAGTACTTTTCAATCCATAACCCACCCAGCTCCTCAAAATTTATATTGGTTATGTGAATCAGGTCATTCAAAGTCTGTACCATATCAAATCAAATGTCATCAGATACTATGTTTTATCACTAACCAAACTCGTTTTTCTTTGGCTAGTAGTTGCCCATGGGAATTCTCACTCCAAATGCTACAATTTTATATTTTTATTTTTTTTCTGGTTTGGATTTTTACTTTCAAAAAATTTAAAATTTTCAAAATATGTTCTATCATCTATTGTCCATTCTTGATTTTTCTTTTGAGCCTTTTAACTAACTCATTTTTCCTACCGAAAAAAAAAAAAAAACACACTAACTCATTTTGTTAGAAACTTCTTTTGTCCCTCCAATCTTCTCTACTATCTTTCCGTTATTTTCGGTAAATTCCACATCCGACTATGCTTCCCTTACCTCCCCAAATCTCTCCCACCTCATCCCTTTCTCACAATAGTAACATGACTCTCTTTTCCTTTCGACTTTGTTTGGTTGCAAGGGGAATGTAAATTTTTTATTTAAAGTGGAATTTTTTTCCCAGAAAAAATAAATTTAGATGTTTGATTGCAAGGGAAATATATTTTACATGCGAAAAAAATTTCACTTAACCATTAAAATTTCCCTTTTTATTTCCCCACCAAAATAGGAAGAAAAAAAAAAACCCTACTCTCACAATCTCTCTCCCACTCTTGCGACTCTCACCCTGCTTATGACTCTCAACGATCTCTCTCTCTCTCTCTCTCTCTCTCTCTCTCTCTCTCACGCAACTCAATTTGGTTTGTTTTGACAAAAAAACTTTGGATTTGAGCCAAATGGTTCATTACTAACTTGTTGGGTTTGTTTTGACCAAAAGACTTTTGGAATGGGTCTTTCAGTCATTATCACTTGTGATCTATTACTCTGTTCTTTGTGATCATCTTTTATATTATTTTAAATATTTATTTATGTTGTATTCATTTGATATATAGAATGAAATGTACCTGCTTCGGATGTCTCAATAGCGCTTTGACCGCTGCTAATTGTCCCATTCCTGCGGCCTGTGGATAGCTTTCAAAGCTGACTTACAACAACATTTGGATAAAATAACTCGCATATTCTAAGGAAAATGGTTTTCAGAGCTGTTCGAGGAAGGGTAAGCTAGCACATCTCGGTCTCTCTCTCTCTCTCTCTCTCTCTCTCTCTCTCTCTCTCTCTCTCTCTCTCTCTCTCTCTCTCTCTCTCTCTCCTTCTCATGTGGAATGATCTCGCTGCCCTCTTATGTATATATTATTTTTTTATCATATTTCATTGGTGCATTCCTTTATACTGCTTGCTTTATACTTTTTGGGTAATATTTCCCATCCTTCATTGACCCTTGATAGTAGGATCCCTATAATCTAACATTACTCTTTTTTCAATCTCACGTTCAACTCAGTTTTTAAGGATTGTCCTAACCTATTCTTAATTGCTTAAATAATAATAAAAAATTGGCTACATAAATTGAAGTTTTGATGGTAAAAATATTTTGTCCAAGAGAATCAAAGCTAATCTAAAATTCATGAAGTCATTACAATATTGCAATTAAGGGCAAGAGATCTCTATATGGTCATATGGTCCATGCATCAGAGTCGAAATCAATAAGAGTGCTTGGTGAAGCATTAATATAGATGGAATACTTGATTTTATAGGGGATCCTCACACTATCGGTGTGGAGGCTGGGGACCCTCTCTATAAATGTAATTACATAAATGTCCCATTTGTTTGTATCTCAAATGGGTGAGAAGATGGTTCTTTTACCACATGATGAACTCACTTAGGTGACATACCAAATTACCAAATAATTCAAATCAGCATCAATTCTAAATAAATCATACGTACACTCTAGCCAAATCCAAGTTGATAGCCAACCAACAATCTAAAAGATCGCCTTTTTCATTTTTTTTCACTCATAAAGGATGGATCACATCCTTGTTCTTCATCTCGGCATGGTTGAAACTAGTGGTGCAAATTTGGCCTAATGAACTCGAGCCCACCCTCATTCCGAGTAGGGTTTGTGTTGGGATTTTCAACCCTTCAGGTGGGCTTGCCCTGGGAATTTTCACGCTTGAGCTGGGCTGAGGCCTCGGTTTGAGCCCAGCCCGACCCTGTATGTTTAATATAGTATTATATATAACATTTTAGTAGAATACGCAAATATAAAATGTGATAATGTATGTAATACATTAACAATTAAATACAATACTTAAGGGCAGTCAAGTCCAATCAAGGCCAGCCCCACTCTGAAATGGCAAAAATTGGAGTATGACAGGATCAATTAGGGGGCGTTTGGTTCGAATTATCCGTTGGATCATATTCCAGGGATTCAGGTTCTCATTTAAATTAAACCGTTTGGTTCATATTTTAAGCCAACTGATCCGGAGTCAGCGTGTTCAACTGAATCACCCATTTACTCTAAAACCCAGGACTCCACTGGATTAACCTGAATAGGTAAATTCGGAATCGAGTCAGGGATTCTAGGGTTTATATAAAAGGTACAGAATCAGGGTGAATCAAATTTTATCGGGTTTTTCTCTCACTTTACTCTCATTCGCTGAAAGCCGATCGACGCTCTCCGGTGAAAGTGAAAACGCAAGGTGATATTTCCTTCTCCTTCTTCTTCTTCTTCTTCTTCTCAGTTGTGTTTTCTTTTGTCACACATTTACCAGCTTTGCATGGAAGATGGTCGCAACCGATAGCCATCTGAAAACCGATGCTTTATTCATGGTGCGTTTGGTCCTCTTTATGTGTTTTCTTCGTCTTGTTCTTCGTCTGTGTTTTACTCATATTATTGAGCTTAGGTTTCTAATTTTTATGTTGTTACCTTCATATCTAGGGTTTGCCTCTTAGGTTTCTATTTCACTGTGTAAGGTTTACACATTTGGCTTAGATGATCGGCTGCCGAGGGTAGTGCAAAATCCATCTGAAGTCAGCGGTATGGTCCGTTATCTTCTTCAATCAAAGATCTAAAACCCTAATTTGGGGATTTTAAGTTTCAGATATAGCATAACAGTTATTTCCCCCCCCCCCTTTGCTTCTACTCCTCTCTCGGATAACTTGTTTTTGTTGCATGCAGGTTTCTTTGCTCTCGATTCTTATTCTTCTTTGTTTGTGTTGAGGGTTGATATAAAAACCATAGAATCACGCCCTAGTTGCTCTAAAACAACCGAAGCCTCACCCTCTCTCAACTCTTCTTCCTCCTACTCTTCTAAGAGCGGTTGCAGATTATGGTCGATATTTTTGGTGTTGTCCACAATCAATTGGGGTATGAATTTCTTAAATTTTTTTTTTTTTGGATGTTTAAAATTTGAATGTTTATTTCCTTATATTATTATAAGATGACTATACTTGCTTTACAGGTTGAAAACAAAGGTCGTGGAATGTTCGAATGGATATCAAATTCAAGCCCAAGTTGTCATACTTATCAAACTCCACCTATGTCACTATGCTCGGAAACCTCAACTTCATTATCTCCTTCCCCTTCATTAGACTATATCAAAGGATACTTGAACGGTGCAATAAAAGAATCGGAGGACCATACGAGGATGCTGAGAGATGTTCTTGACGCAGTCAAGAAGCTTGATTAAACAAAAATGTAGGATGAACTTTTTTAGAATTTTTTGGAAAAGAAAAGGCCGAAGCCATTGTAATGATATTGAGTTCATTATCCTTTTTTTTTTTTTGATAGAAAGATTTCATTATCATTTACTAGTACTTGGATGAACTCAATACTATATTATTCCTTTACATGCTTCTTCTTTCATTTGGTCCTAAGGACCTATATTACTTGTATAAATCATTGGAGACTATTGTTTCTACCCACTTTGAAGTAGATCTATCTCCACAATCCAAATCATGCTCTGGTTTGGGCAATTTTCAGATCTGAAGCATATGAAATTACTGTTGATCTGACCAATAGATCATGATTCTGTTTAGTTATGACTTTATTTCTCATCTATGGAGGGCTGCTCTACCGAAGTTTGAAGGCCATCAGTACTAGAGATGTCCATCAGTTAAACTTCTTCTTATACAGCCTACGATAATACAGTATTGACCCCCTTTTCTCTATTAAATTGATTTCAGATATGATTGGTGATATAAATCAGTATTATAGTATTATTGGGGATTCTTTGCTTTAAATTTGGGAGTTAACTAACTCTAGTTATTGCTGGTTATAGTGTTCTATCGATTTCTCAGGCCTTGTTTATTCTATTTTGCTATCGGGTACTGCTGTTTGGTGCTCAATGGAATGGTCTAACTTTTTTAGTTCTCTAGACTTAGTAATTCTATCGAATGAATATAGGCAACCGTTTTTTGCAGCCACTGGTGGAGACACTTTAATTGCCTGAGAAAAGGTGAACCTGAGCCCCCGATTAGGAAGAGAAAATACCCATTTGCAGTAGAACTTCGAGCAGCCCATATGAAGACTTCTAATTAGACGTGTAATTTTTATTTTTATTTTTTGTTTAAGTCATGAAATGTGGGTAGTACTTAGTAGGGTATGGTATATTATAATTTTAGGGCCTTGAGGTTTCGGATATTAATTTATCATCTTATTCAATGGCTTTATCAACCTTGATCGATTGTTAGTTTCTAATGTTAGAAAATATTCACTTGTTAGCAGACTCTTCATAAATCCCTTCTTTGATGGCTGATATTCTTTTTTAAGATGCACGATACCTATTTCAATCACATGAACTACAATACAATCATGCCTTGTAATATTCTTCTTTTTGTCCTCTTCAATTACAAAAAAATAAAAAATAAATAAATTACTACACTACACTATTAGACTTGATAGTTCACGAGTTCCACTCTTTTTTTTTTTCACATATTACCATTAAAAAAAAATAAAGTACATGTGTGGAACAAATTTTAGT